>NW_026043020.1:0-64336 GCF_023856365.1 Brienomyrus brachyistius | reverse complement strand
AAATGCCACCTGGCTGTTCAGCCCTGCTATAAAGTTGCAGAAAGACACGACGTTGTACTGTGACCTTACGATGTTACAGATCCGAGAAATAGCGTACTAAGCAGCACGTGTTTCCCTGCTGTGTTAAGGTGGGCCTTAGAAACCCATAACGCACTAATGCAGCTCTGGATGGCGGGCTATGCGTCAGTAATGCTGTCAGAGAAGATTCACTCATTAGTCTGATGTGAACTTAATCAGATTATGGGTCCTTTTTAGTCGCAGAATACAACATAATCCATGGCAAATGGACATCGGTGCCGTCTTTATGATGTTATGCTGACAGTGCCTTTAATCCCACCCCCCACCCCCCCACCAATCCCTTTCCCAACTTCATGTTGTCTCTTAATCCTGTATGTTTCAGTAATATGAAGACGGAATTTCAGTATTCTCTGTTGCGGTTGTTTTATTTTTATCTCGCGAGTTTCATGCATTTTTAAGAACCGCGCAGAACATCAGTTAACTCTGTGCTGCTGGAATCCTGAGGATTGCCTTGATGGGTAGTGTAGGAGTTGAAGGATTTGCGTAGTCAGATTTAATTTTTTAAAAAGGAAATCTATTAAAAAGTAACATGCAAAGTAGTTTATTATTATTATTTTTTTTTTTTTTACATAAGAATTTCAAGAGAAACTGAGAGCCTCGTTTTAATGGGCTTGTCTGGTAAAGTTAGTTTGACACTTGTACTGCATGTATTATTAAACATTTATCTATCCATCCATCCATCCATCCCGGCTCCGTCAACATGCAAACTTCAGTAATTCAAAACACTTAGTATTGAGCTTCCATTGTGAGCCTTAGCAGCCAATAAACAAACCGCCAATAATGAATATCACAGGCTTTGGTGATGGACACAGACTTCCAGACACGCCCCATATTCCTGACGCATTCCTCACCATGACCCTGTCTACTTCACATTCGCAGCCCAATATTTCATTCAAACTGGAGTTCGAAAGCTTGTTGGAGCCGAATGGACAATTTTAAAGACCAACATGGCAGAAAATTCAGTTCTGAAAGAAAGGAAGTTTCGATTTTTAATGAACTTATGAGATGCAGCAGAGATTCATCTTACCCTCAGTAATCTTTAGTTATAGCTTTCAGGGACTGGGATATAGATAATTTAGAAATGTGCTGCTTTTTAAAACACTAAGTAGGATTCCAATACTTTTCCAAGACACGGTATAATAGTATAATGTATTGTTGGTGCGCTGTGGGAGGGAGGTGCTGTCCTGGCAGGGGAGACAGGTGACTGAAACCTTTTGTAGCGATTTGTTCCGCCTGTCTGTTGGGCAGAATTTAGTTTGCTCTCTTTGTGCTTCCAGTAAATCTAGGTCCCGTTCCCATCATACCAGCAAGTCCGTGCAGGGTGGATCTCTGGCTAATCTCTTTTGTTGTTTGATTCCCTCCACGGAGGAAAAAAAAAAGAACTCGAGGTCACCTGCGGTTCCGAACCACATCTCCAGCAGGTCAGTGATCTCAGAGTAGCACATGCCGTTTATAAGCCAAAAGAAAAATGGTTGAAAAGTACGACACCTGTGTTATTCTATTTTGGTATTTAAGTGACAGAATTCCACTAAAGGTGAATTAAAAACTTGCTTAATTTATTGAGAAATGCTGAAGAAGTAAATGAACAAAGGATGAGAGAAGCTGCTGGAATCTGAAGCAGACATGATGCAGGTTCGAAACTGCACAGTTTTGATCTGGAATATGGGACACAATCCACATTATAAGCACTGAGCTAAATGCCAAGTTTTAAATGGCTATTTATCTATTACAACCATTGTTTCAGTGAAAGTTGTATGCAGATGTTTATTACTTAGTAATAAGGCAATATTTGGCTCAACTATGGTTTGTCTGTTACTAATGAAATAAACTTTTCCTATATATAGAGACACAGGACTTTTCTCACTTCTGATCTAAACCATAATTTAGTCTGTTCTTATTTAACATGACACTATAATAAAAATACATCCGAAGTTAAAAATCCTGGAAGACTGCGTCAAATAGAGCAGCAGAGCACCGCCCCCAAACAGCCTCTGTGGGGCAGCAGTGAGCTCAGAGTGCATCCCCCCCCCAGGAGGCAGTGTTAGGAAGAGCAGGCTGCTGTGGGACTTGCTGGTGACCCCAGGGACTTGGTCTTGCCGTTGTCCTCTAAGGCCTGGGCGAAAAGGGCAGGGTTACGGCTGGAGTGCCGCTGGCGTCTCACAAAGGGAAAGACACTGGGGCATGATGGGAAGGAGAACATGTTAGCGTTCCGCTAACACTTGTGGCACTGCCTTTTCTAAGTCAGCCATGTTGGAAAATCCTTGACTACCGTGGAATTACAAACAGAAACTGGAGAGCATCACAGGGGACGCAAAAGCAATTAACATTACAGAACTCTGTGTAGTCTTAGTGACGAAGCTAAGCTGAAGCCAGCAGTTCACACTAAGCCCAAAAATCCCTGGAATTAATCGTTAACAACCCCAGAAACAGAACCTGTGTGTATCCCACACCAATATGAGTCTTATCCCCTTATATAAAATACATGGAATATATTACAGAAAGACCCCTTTTATAGAAGATAATAGTTTTACCTTTTTTTGGTCTCTTGTGGTTCTATGGCTCTAGCCAGCATGTTTTTGTAGAGATCGGACTTTAAATAGCGGGCGTAGGAGTCCTGAGGGTGAGAGGAGAGGCCGAGAGCCCGTTTTAATGAAGCTGTCATCCACTTTCATGGCTGTGCACAGTTAATGCTCCTACCTTCTTCATCAGGAAATAGATGTGCATCTGGGCGTCATCCAGGACAAAACGATGTGGGCTTTTCATGCCCTGCAGGGTCTTCTCCATGGTCTTGCTGTCCACGTTTACCCACTTGCTGGCTCCCGGGGCCAGGAACTGCCTGGGGGGAAGGAAGTGATGAGCCTGAGCTTTGCAGTCCCACTGGGAGTAAGCAAGTGCCACATCAGGGCCTGCTCTAAATTCAACTGGGATGCAAACTGTCCCACTGGGCCACAAGGTCGCACTCACTTGTAGACCTCTTCCACCTTCTGCGGGATCGTAGCGCTCTCGCCGTGCCGGATGTCCTCACAGGCCTCCCAGAAACAGAGGTTCTCCACTGTGAATGAAACAGCGCATGCATCAGCTACCTGCAGGAGGCGCTCATCACGATGCCAATATGGAGGAGAATTGCCTTTCATAGAGGGATCATGATTATTAATTTAGCAGATGCTAGATCCTATTTTTTTTTTTTTTTGAGAGGGCAGGGTCAGTCAGTCCCTGGAGTAACTGATCGACGGCCCAATAGTGAGGTCACTCAGCTGACTCTGGGATTTGAGCTGATGACCTCCTGCAATGAATCCCAATCTGCTGAGTCACACACTGCCCAAATAGGCCCGCAGTGATCAAATAATGAATATGATTCTTACTTGCTGACGATGCCTCCATGAAGCTGATCTACTTGGGCGGGGGGGTCTACATGCTGCTCACACACTGAACTCCTTCTCCAGGTACTCCCTGAACTTGCACCGTCCCAGAGGGTCCCTAAGGAGCTCCGTGAAGCCGAACCCCCATCGTTCCACCCGCAGCTTGGTGGGTGTCTCCACCCTGCACCAGGAGGCGTGGAAGTGAAGAGACGACAGTCACCTCTGGGGGTGTGGCCCTGAAGAGGCAGGATGGGGCGCGGTAACGCACACTCACATGTCGGCATTCAGCGTCCAGAGTGCCGTGTCATCTGTTATCCAGGGGTTGCTGGGGGGGCAGCCTTGCATCATGGGGTCATGGTTCAGGTACTGCTCGCTGAACTTAAGGAAGCTGAACACAGAAGACCAGCCATTCCCAGTTTTAGTCCTACTTTCTATAATCCTTGCAAGTCATCAAATATTCAGGTTCAATGCTGGCATATTCCAGCAAACTGGAGCTCGAAATGGTGACGAAATGATTATACGTCATTGAACCCTATAAGGAAATTCTCTTTTCATCTCCTCCATCTTGCTCTCCATAGGTGAGAGAAAGCTTGGTAGCAAAGGGCAGCTGCCCGTAGAGGCTCCCAGGAACCTGGGGGTTAAGGGCCTTGTTCAAGGACCCACAAGTGTGCTGAAGCCAGGCTTGAACCGGCGACCTTCTGATCAATATTAAGTAATTATTTGCAGTTAAATACAGTTCAATTCAGTTTAATAGTCAACCGGTTTCAATATTAGTTAGGCATCATTAATCCAGGATATGTGTGACTCTGAGATTTATGGTGAAAGATGGATGGGCAGATGGACGAAAGAACGAAATAACGAGGTTAGATTTTCACAAAGAGCAGTCCCCAGCATTTTTGTCAGAATTAACATGAAATAGATCCCCCCCCCCACCAATCAGAGGCACAGTATACAGAATACCCAGAGATATCCCCCAGTTAGGGACTAATGTGGACTGGTGTCGAACCAGTGGTCCCCCAGCTATGCTGGGACTGAGGCTGAATCACAGGTGTTGGGGGGGGGTAGGTGGGGGAGGCTGTTATCCAACCTTTCCAGGCAGATGGAGGACTTGACCCTCGAGCGGCCCAGGGATTTCCTGATGTGTTCAATCTGGTGTCGGGAGCCATGAAAAATCACACGGGGAATATAAGAGTCAGAAAAAAGGCACAGCATGGTACACATCCAAGCCCTGATAAGAGCCATGCTGTTGTACCTTTAAACAGAATTTGTCAATATCTGAGAGCCAACAAAAGAAAACGACAACACAGATGTAGATCCTTCCGAAGCAATTTTCTTATGACAGCATTCTTAAGAGCCCACTTAATCACCCTCTTTGGTTGTTCTTGGCAACCATCCCATCAGCTGAAATAGGTTCACTCTAAATTCTTTCAGGCTTACCTCTCTTTTGTAGTAGTCCGCGTTCTGTTCTGTAAAGAAGGAAGAAACAAAACCGTCTCTAAACATGATATAAGCCACATGTTTATGGGAGTTTTACTTGCGCAAAAATGTTCTGAGGGCACAAGGTTCATTGGTTCAGAGAGATAACCAATCAGACTGTAGAAGTGGTGGATACAGGCAACTAGAGGAGGGGGGGGGGTCAACCAATCAGATGTCTTGTTCCTGCCTCCTCTAGTTCCTTAGACCCACCTCCTCTACAATCTAATTGGTTATCTCTCTGAACCAATCATTTTTCCTTCTGCCCTCAGAACATTTTTGTGAGGGTAAAACTCCCACGAGCGAATCACATGCAAGGAATCAGACAGTAGGAATTCTGCTCACACTCAGCTCCTGGCTTTACTAAGCAGACATCCAGTCTAGAAACCATGAATAATATAGCACTATTACGAGTATGTACTTGTGGGACTGCTGACGTACTTACGTTAGCATGGAAAACGAGAGCAGGAAGTGAGGAAGAAGTGAGACAGAAAGATGAGCACAACGAAGTGCTGTCACACTCACACACGAGCTTCCCTCGGATGCCCTCCCACCAAAAACACTGATTATCACTTCACTTCCTTGGTAATTTGGGGGCCCAGGCAACAGCCTATTCTGCCTATAGCTGCCATATATATATAGATATTAATATACATATTTTTTCTTCATGACTTTGATCTTATCTAGGCCCCGAGCGGCTCTCTTGTTTGCCCGATCCGGTCCTGTGACTGACAGAGGCGATAAACAGCAGGTACTGGCATTACGGAAAAAATGTATATGCTTAATAAAAAGCTCAGACCAGCTGGACTCGGGAGTTGTGCCGGTTCCTTCGCTCAGGGCCTTGTTCTTGAACGCTGAATGTTCCCGGCTGCAGAAAATCAGAGGGTGAGAAATCCTTAGCTGAACTTCAGATGAAGAGTGAGCTCGTTTCTCTCAAGCAGACTGACGCCGGTCTAACGCTGCATTAATACCCCTTAGCACTACTGGTCACATTTCCCATGATGCCACTGGGTACAGCCCATGGCGACACTGCCCAGTAGGGGACAGTGTGACAGCTTTCCAAAAGGACCATTCGGTCCTGGAGGGCCAGTCGGTGACACAGTATCCATGATCAGGACTGGGGTACCCTGCTTTACAGAATAAACTAACCAAATGTCGATACTGAATGCAATCTGATTTAACATGGTTTCCTTAAATCCCAATTAAAGTGCTTCAGATCAGCTCAGGACTTAACAGCAGAGAGACTATTTGGCAAATTATTACGCTGCTATTTGCAATTACATCCATTATCTCTCCGCTAAACATGCAGCATTAAGCCTGAGCCGCAGGAATAGAGGTCAGATAATGGATCCGGTATTCCGGAGGTGGGATCCTCTTCAGCTCGTTTAAAAGGCCCAACAAGTGGGGGGGTGGTGGGGGGGGGAGACGCAAACACAGCATGTCTGCATTTTAGCTTCAGGCCGTCTCCCAGTCCCTTCGCACTCCTCTCTCCCCAGATCCAAGCATCACCAGTCTTAGCGATGCGTCTCGTGTTTCTCGGGCAAAGAGAAAGGAGGCAGGAAGCGGCCATTTTGTCATTTGCTGGTTTTAATCCCCCCCCCCCCCCCAGCTTCCCCCGTCCACCTGGCCGTACCAGAGTGCAGAGCGTCCCTGCCTTTAAACACGAGCAGCACCTGACTGGGGGGCCCTACGCTGCGTGGTTTTTGGCTCAACTGTGTTTCCGTCTAATTGGCGTCAAAACGGTGGGTTTCATCAATGAAGGTGGTGTGTGGCTGAGCGGGTTGGCAGTCGCCGCCTATGACTGGAAGGTTGCCGGGTTTAAATCCCACAGTCAGCAGAGTGACATCACCACTGGACCCCTGAGAGAAGTCCCTAAACCCCCAACTGCTCTAGTCTCAATAAAAGGTACATCTGCAAAATAAGCTGAATTTAGGATGTGATCCGCAGCTGCGTGGCTGCCATTCCCACCTCCTGATGCCGCCCCGGATGGGGATAATGGCCCACATAAACGCTGTATGCTTATTAGCCCTGAGAGATGCTGCGCACCCAGCAGAAAGGGGCCCTAGTGACGGCCGGGGATTAAGCCAGATACACACCACACTCTGCTCCTGTCCCACACTTTCATTCTCCACTCTCCTGTGTTATTCATGAACTCCAAATTACACTCAGCGAGGGTGCAGTTGCTCATTCCCGCAGCCTGCTGTCCTGTCTGTCTTCTGAAAGCTCTCGTCCCACAGAACATAGGCTTCTTCCCAGCTAAGTAAATATTTCATGATCACACTGAAGCAGTAGTGGGTTATCAGGCCTGAAGTGATATATTCCTCCCCCACAAAGTATGCATGGAGACACTCTGTGTGTCTTACTTAACGAAGATAAAACTCCCCCCCCCCCCCCCCCCCCCGTGAATTTTGCTGAGCTCAATGCTCTGGAGATGACGGAGATCGAAAATTATACCGAAATGTTCCATATGTCCTTACAGATGTTTCCTTTGCCTTCCTTCATTGAACAAACCCGTTGTCGTGGGAGAGAACTGCACAACCCCCCCAGCTCTCTGTGGGGGAATGGGACCCTGCCTATGCCTTCCTGCCAATCCTTCCAAGTTTCCCCTGTAAGTTGAAGGATCTCCTAACAGGCCTGCATGTAGATTAATGTCATACCCAGGACAAAGCAATTGCAGGTTAAGGCCCTTGCTGAAAGGCCCAACGGAGTAGAATCACTCTGGGCATTCACAGGATTTGAACCAACAACCTTCCACTTGCTTGCACAGATCCCTAGGCCCAGAGCCACCACTCTGCCCCACAACCTCAAAAAAATCCTAGAATCGCCCCCAGCCTGAGGGCGATATTCGAGCTGCCAAGGTGCATTGAGTCAGGTTTACCCAGTGTGTGCTTTACTCTAATCACAGCATACTGGGTTTTCGCCGGGGCAGATGTAGGGAGTCAGGGGTTTCGGGGGAGGTGCTTACTGGCGGTCTGTTGACGAGCCAGTAGGCCTGTTCCTGACATTCCAGCACGATGCGGTCCGCCTTGCGCCTCTGTTTGGCTGCCCTGGTAGGAGCAGAGCAGTCGATGGAGAGTCAGAAAGCATACTGGGTAATTAGCATATAGCGGTAATCACTGAACTGCAAGGTAGGGTTTTCATTTTTCTGTTTCCTTTTTCACTTAGAAATGGATTTCCGACTCTAGTGTTTAGGCTGAGGTCTGATTTAACAGATAGGAGGGAAATTATGACCACACACCATGTTACTTTTAATTTAGGTAACATCATCATCCTCTTAATACGAGATTTATTCATCCATTCTCATCTGTCCCCTTGTGTGCATTTATGAAATTGATTTCATAGCTCGATGCGACAGTATTCCCGGGCTGGGGTGGGGTTTACCTGAGCTGCTCCTTCGCCTGCATCACCACGAAGTCCCAGGTGTGGTTGATCCGTTTGTGCAACATGTTGTAGCTGTCCTGCGGAGACGATGTTTAATATGCGACATTGCCAGGTCGCACGGCTGGCTGCGTTGCTGCATGGGTTCACGTTATGACTCACAGGCCGAACCCCTCCCAGGATATCAGCTGGCAGTGTCGGATTCACAAACCCTCTTACTGATGAGAACCTAAAATGCGTTGACCCTGACGCAACATGGCGGCAAGTTGGTGGATGTCTATGTGCGATCCTACTATGTGCATAATGGTGGGAGGTTTTTCTTACACAAAAATGTTCTGAGGGCAGAAGGAAAATGATTGGTTCGGATAGATAACCAATCAGATTGCAGAGGAGGCAGGACCAAGACATCTGATTGGTTGCTCCTGCCTCCTCTAGTTGCTCGGATCCACCTCATGTACAATCTAATTGGTTATCTCTCTGAACCAATCATTTTTCCTTCTACCCTCTTAATATTTTGTGTAAGTAAAACTCCCATGAGGCATTCAGCTATCACATGATCTCATCAAGCAATGCTTCAGACCAGCGAATAAGAATAGCATTGAAATGTACATAAATAAAATTTTCTCTTACCTTTTCATAGTCTATCAGCTGCCCTTGCTTCTGATATTCTTCTTAGTCAAATAAATCGCTTTAGAAGAGCAAAAGAAAGACATGGCAAGAAACTGTGTTTTTCTATTATTCTAGTAAAGGGAAGTAATGATGTAATAGGCGAGCACATGATTAATAATTGGTAATCACCGTAATCTAGCTCGGGAGGCTGGCCACTGCTGAGAGCTCCAGAAGTACGGAGTCTAGCAAAAAGGAGATGCTGTCATTTGAAACTATTCAGAAGCAGCGTGACAAAGGTGCTTTGTGATTTAACATGTCAGGGACAAGGCGGGTGGAAGGCATTTTGCTACTTTAACTGCATTGGTTCTCATACATCAGTGTTTCCCAATCCGGTCCCTCGGCGACACACAGATGATCCACGTTTTTGCTCCCTCCCAGCTCCCTACCAGACAGTCTACGTTTTTGCACCCTCTCAGCTCTGGAGCCCGGACCAGATTGAGAAATACTGTCCTACACGGTAATTCCGCAGTCTCTCCAACGAATAGTTTCGATATGCGTGCCCCCCCACATGGCCACCACCCTCTCCGCGCTGCCCTCCATCTGAAGAAACCGTGGTTTTAGGTTACCTGGAAGCGATACGGCGTCTCGTCGGGCCCCCAGGACGAGCGTCCTGGGGTCCTTTAGGGGGTAAATGTAGCCGTGCTTCACGATCAGATTCCCCACAATGAAGTGCCTCTGAAAACACACAAGTGGTCACTCATTTCCACGTAAACTACTCAAAGCTCAAACAAATCCACTACTCGTAGCCCAGATTTAGGCATAGTAATTCTCTAAATTTTTGTCAGTGGAATACAGTAGAACACACGATAACTAGAAACTGAGTAGGCATATTATATTTTATTTTACGGTATAGCAAGTAACTGGAAAAAACGTTGACATGGTGCACAGAATAAGCCGCGGGGATGGTGCATTCCTCATCGGAACTATAATTAATACGAGTAATTGGGACTTTCCACTTTCCGGCTGCCTCCGCGGCCATTGGCAGTCAGGCGCTCCCGGGGGTTTCAGACCGGCGCATGCAACAGCGCTGCTAGGGGGAAGCCTAGTGTTTACAGGGAGGGGTAACTGCTTACCGGGGCAAACAGGTTTTTTGCCCATTCAAGTCTGTTAATGCATCTGCCATCTACTGCCTAAAAGTCCCCTCCTTTCCATTCCGACTTCTTTTCCAATCTGGGCTGTAAATCAGGGAAATCTGCTCCCTTGCTATTTAAAACCTCATCTGCATCGCCCGGGAATTCAGGACAACAGCGTCTTGCAGAAGTGCATAATGAGGGAGACGGATAGCGATATTTCTCCAGGCATGACTGACTGCCTCTGGCTATCAGCGAAGTTTGCATCGGGACTATCAAACCGTACAGCTCAGCATGCGTAGCGGCGCGACTCGGACTGGCCTACAGATTATTTGTACTAATAGCCTCTCAGCAGAAAGATAAATAATTCAGCAGATAAATTGACGCCAGGGGAAGAAAATCCCAAAAGCTTCAGGCGAATGGGGTGTCTATGTTATGGACAAGCTCAATTCTGACATTTATTAATTCACAGGCTCAGCAATATCAATGGAACAGAACATGCTTCTGTCAGACACGTGAATTGCATATGCTTACACATAAATGCAGCTAGGCTAATCTGTTGTATGGATGACAAATTCTATTACTTCATTTGTATTTATTATTCAAAAGACTCGTTTATTTCTGTTATTTTATTACAAAAAAAAAAAAACCTGATGACGTCTTTCGCCAGCAGGGGCGCCATCGTCGTCACGAAGGGAAAAAAACAATCGATTAACCTCACATAAGAGCACCAGGTAACGCTTCCCTACATACTTCTCGGCCCTACCTTCTTCCATGATGGAGTACTTCTGAATTAGCCACTCCACGATATCATTTCCTGGGAAGGCATAGCGAGGAAGGCATCTAGTTAGAGTCGAGAAATGCATTAAGCCGTCATAAATCAAAAACGCTGAACTCGATAAATAAATTACATAAATAAATATGAGCGCAAGGAGATCGATGACAGTCTTAATGCACAGGATTCCCGAAGACCGCCGATGTATGGGCTTTCCTGTGAAGGGCTTAAATGACCATTAGGACCCGGCCCCCGGGACACTGCACGGCCGGGTGTAAGACAACCCGGGCGGCATGAAAAATTATTTTTAAAAGTAAAATATGTATCGTGCACCTGTCATCGCATGTGGAATCACTGTGATTAACAGTCTTTGAATCTTCATCTTTATCCCCATGTCGGGATCTTGCATCGCCACAATGACTTGTTCAATCTGGGATAAGAAGAATAGTCAAAATCGTGAAATCAAGGTGACGACAGACATAGTGAAAACGTTCAACCTAGTAATATAATAATTGCTTAATGTGTGATTTGATATGTAATCGTTATATTCATCATTAAATCACCGGAGAGACACACTCATATATTTAGGCATATATATAAGTAAACTACAAGGTTTTTCCTCTGACTATCTTAACTGCACGTCAAAGACGTTATCGGATATTCCCGACTACAGACTTTCGGTTTGATCATTTATTCGCGTTATTAATTCGGCTCCTGATTACATTAAACTAAACATGCTCAGATTGTTACAACCTTTGCTTGTCGGTTATTTTTGGGATCTTTCTGGATGGGCTCAAGGCGGGGTCTGTAAGCACAAGCAAACTGCCAGCACTTTTGTTTTACATGAAAATAGTTTGATGTCGGCCTATTGCGTTATTGTCTGGCTATAATTTGGAGGCAATATTAAACAATAGGCCCATATATTGTAAATATACATGTTGTGTTGTTTTGTTGTTATCACAAACGTATAGCCTGATCATAAATTTCATGGATACCTGGATGTTGTATGTTCCATTATATTTATGAATGAATGATTTATGTGAAGTCTGGCTTAGATTCGAGAATTAATCATATAGATTAAAAAAAGTTTTCATTTAAAACTTATCTCATATAATAAAATCCTCGTCCGAACGAACATATGTCAGAATGAAAAAACATTTAAATTATTTTTGTGATGCATCAGTATCAATAGCTACAACGTCATAACAGATATAGATATAATGCGGTTCATACTTTTGAAGTTGATGCGTATCTCCCGAAAAAAATCAACTCCAGAAGAGTCCGCGTCTGTAAATGCCTGAACTTCGGAATCGATCCTACCTTTGTTAGGCGCGGCATCTGTGTCTTGCAGCTGTTCCCTTGGATAAAGATGTTAATTGTCATGCTTACAGCATCTCGATCTCCGGCGTTTGTGAAGTTGGGATTGATGCTGTCCTGTGTTTTTTTTTTCCTTCCACACTTAAGCTCTGCTTGTTACTGCCCCATAGCGGAGCGCAAGTGAAACGGACTACCGGAGATTTGCACTGTTTTTCTGTTAGTGTGTATAATCAAAATATGACTCAGTTTGGCCAGTTAGAAAAATATGATAATAGAAAAGTATTCTTTTCCTCTCACTTTTTTTTCTTGATTTAATTACCGACTTCACGTACTTACACTGTGTCCCGTTGCACGATGTAATATTGCGAAACTATGATTTTGTGGCAGTGTTTTGTAAAGGAATTTTCCGTTTAATCATCGTCTTAGTATAAAGCTATATGGTTGTTCTGGTATCAGTGGACGTACATTATGTATTTTTTCTTCTCTTGAGCACCATGGTCATGACATGAAGCTCAGTCATTGATTACTCGCAAATGTTAGTAGTCATCCGCTGTTTATCTTGAAGATGTAAAAGTAGTGCGCGTACATCTCCTCGTTAGTATAGTGGTGAGTATCCCCGCCTGTCACGCGGGAGACCGGGGTTCGATTCCCCGACGGGGAGAGTCTGCATCTTTTTGCCTCGGTCTCAAAAGGCACCAAGCTAGAACCGGCCCCGTGTTAGTGGAAACGGGGCTTGTGACTTGTACTCATGCATAATATTCTGCGGGTCGCTCAGCAGCGCAGCATATGAAACTAGACTCGGATTGTAAGTGTGTGGTTTTGATAATTGATGTATGGATGGATGGATCCTTAATAAGAGATATAAACAATAAGGTCCAGTCGCCAACTAATCATGTAAAATACGTCATAAACTCATGGTTGTTAAACCCAGAATAAAAATGAAGACGTATAACTAGGAAAGTCAACTTGCACATTTCAATTTTGGTTCGATATAATCACGTTGTCCTTAACCCTCCAGTGCAGGAGGGGACGGTAATGCGCATCGAATGTTTCCGAACCTGTGTGTGATACAACCGAGGAAGAGCCGATGACTTCGGGGGAGGAGGGGCAGGCGACTCGGAAGAAAAAGCAGCAGAACCCAATGCAGCCTGTAGCCCATTCAAAGGCCTACTGTTGGACCTCTGCTTATTTTGCAATACGTCTTTAGTACGGACTGAAAAATGTCCGATTTCGATGAGTTTGAGAAGCAGTTAAGCGAAAATCGGCAAGGTAAGTTTGGCTTTGAAGATCGGTGTATGCTCCCTGTTTTAGGGTAATAAAGTGGCCGGCGTGTCCTAGCGCCGAGGATGGTGCGGAGGGCACTTCTGCTGGTTCCGAAAAGAAAAGCGCGGCTGGGAAATCGGTGCCTTTTATCCGAGCGCTCGCCGATTCTGAAACCTGCCCGATTCTTCTTCTCCCAGCTGCCGCAGGATCCCCGAAAACTGACCGCTTTGGTAAATCAGTGACATTCTTTGCTTGGCATTGTTATAGAGATCGCTAGGCCTGCATCCATCAGTGCCCGGCGTACATAACATGGACATTTCAATGAAACGTTATTGGGGTGCACTCGATGTGAAAGCCTGCGGTTTTATTTATTTAATTATTTACCATTATACACTTGGATCATAAATTGTGACCCGCGTATTTTCATTCGCAGTAACACACTATGCATGGATGTTTGTTGCAAGCGTTATATTTTCAAGATCACGTTTAAAGTTTTATGCAAATAAAAACGACCGCGACCACTTGATTTAAAGTCCGCACTTAATAACAGTGTTAGTTACTTGGTTTTTAAATACTACGACGAGTTTTCTATATAATGATATGATTTTGTCTCTTTCCGATGCACAATAGCCTTTCCCTTGGGTCCGAAATGCTGGCCCTGTCATCCGTACAGAATAAGTCTTTCTCACACGATCGCCGTTTCTTCATGATGTATAGACTCTAAAAATCAGCCGCGTTCCCTGGAATCATAACAACTGCTTTTAGGTCGTTATTGCAAAGTCTTGCACCTGTATCTACCTTTACAGCGGATAGCAGTAACTAACAATGATGTACAGTTATATAACAATACACATATAACTTCATTAAAGTGCAGAGAATCCAGTAAACTGAATAAACTTAAGCCATACTAACGCAACTGAAATATACAACATGCGTTACAACGGAGTCGAAAGTAGGATTGATTTATGTACCTATCAAATGGCAATCTTGTCATATCAGCTCCTTATCACTAAATCACTAAAATGTCATTCGAAACGACCTGATTCGGCTAGACGAGCACTAAGTGCCGCCGTGTTTGATAAACTAGCAGTTCCAGTCATTCATATCTGCGCTCTGACTATGCCTGCGATTGCGGTAATTGGTTATTACCGATTTACGTAAGATGCATTGGCCGCTCCGTGTCTGTACTTTTGCAGCGGTGCATTACCGTAACGCTGTTATAACTGATGCATGAAGCTGATTCCTCGAGCAGCACCTGCGTTTAAATGCTTCACTGAAAACTGCACCTTCAGGGATTTATTTAAGCTTCTATATGAAGGACCTGCTGGGATAGAAAGGTGATATTTTATTGCTAGTTTAATAAAGTGCTGTCTGTCAGATTGAAACGATATTAATTACCCATCCATCGTCCAACCAGTTATCTTAGTCAGGCTCCCCTGGAGCCTATTCCAGGCAAATTCCCCATACAGAGAGCAGAGGCAAAATTCAGGCCTCCAGACTCGGAGGCGTGAGGCAACTGTACTCACCACTGTGCTCCTATATCATTAATTAGTCTGGTTATGTTTTTATTGTTTCACAACAGACTGACATTCAAGGGGATGTCCTTGTGCCCTTGAAATTATTAGCCATTGAGAGATGGGTGTGTTTGTTTCAGGAGGGTGTGATTGAATATGTGAATTGAATGGAGGTGCTTCATTCTGGTGAGGAAACTGGGGAGTTAGACCCCGTACCACATCTTGGTCTCCGTAAGTGACTTTTAAGGCATAGCGCTGGGTCAGTCAGCATCCAGCACCCCAGGGAAGTTGGTAATATGATTACTCTGTGACTCATGGGCTTCAAACCCACAACCATCCGGACACACATTCATAATCCCTCTGAGTTACACATCTTGGATTTATCGAAATGGATGGTAGGGGGGCAGTCATGTCGCTCCGCCCACCGTCTCACTGGTACCACGGTGTCGTCCCCCAGAGCGGGAGAAGGAGCGACACAAGAAGCGTAGCCGCAGCCGGTCTCTGAGCCGTGGCGAGAAGCACCGCCGCTGGAGCAAGGACTCCAGGGGGCGGAGTCACGAGAAGCGCAGCAGCAGCCGCGACCGCAAGGGTCGTGACCGACGGAGCAGCTCACGCGAGCACAAGAAGCACAGGTACCCCCCCTCACGGTCCCGGTTACAGGCACTGAAGCTGATATCTAGCATGGTTTGAGGCCTCTTAACAAGTTTCTTTCACAATCAACCAATTGGTTTCTTCGTGGTGGGAAGGGGGACTGTACCCATATTAAATTTTAACTGGCGTTTATAAGTAGCCCCCGCCATAGCGATGGGACCTCAAAGCCAGCCTAAAAAGTGGCGCATGGTCACACCCTCATGACCTTAAACTGCCTGCGATCCAAAGTTAAATGTAAACATTCTGCCATCTGTTTGTTTTTGCCAGATTCTGAGTGTTTACACTGTATTGTTTGGGGAAAACAACCTTCTGTTTTGTGTTTGGGCAGCTACTCTCCTCGGAGAAGCCGTAAGAAAAGGACATACAAGTACTGGGATGTTCCCCCTCCGGGATTCGAGCACATCACCCCCATGCAGTACAAGGCAATGCAAGGTTTGGATGCGACGCTTCCATGTGTGCTAGTTCAGTATTGCAAGGTTATGGTATATTGGTTGCAATGAAAGCATTTATTCTGGAGTGCCCTCCTCCCCCCTGCTGGTCAAAGAGGGAATAACACTTGGGATGATTTCAGACAGTGTGAAGAGAGCTTAAACCTAGGGGTTAGAAGCAAATGAAGGCGACGATCCGGATGTTCTGGCCGTCCCTGGTTGGGGTCTTGAAGCCCTTTCTCCTCCCCACAGCTGCAGGGCAGATCCCCACGATAGCTTTACTGGCAACATCCACCACCAGCGGCGTGGCAGTGACGCCCACCCAGGTGCCGATGGTCGGCAGCCAGATGACCCGGCAGGCCAGGCGGCTTTATGTCGGCAACATCCCCTTCGGCCTGACGGAGGTGAGTCCAGGCAAAGTCCCGCGTTGCCTTCTGTCATGCATACTGGTGTCATGTGTAGCTCAGTGAGTTAGGACACTGAGCCGGTCACAAGAAGGTTGTTGGTTCAAATCCCTTGGGCAGCAGAGTGATTTCACCATTGGGCCCCCGAGCGCAGCCCTTAAGCACTATTTGCTCTAGGAACTGTCTGGTCCTGCTTCTTCAATGAAATGTATGTTGCTTTGGATGAAAGTGTCCGCAAAATAAATAGATAAATGTACTAGACTTGTCAGTCATTTTTTTTCTCGTTTGCCTGTTTTGATGTCTTCAGACGTCTGCCTGTCTTCATTCAGTGTGTCTGCCTGTCTTTTTAGGAGGCCATGGCGGATTTCTTCAATACCCAGATGCGATTGGCTGGCTTATGTCAAGGTCCCACCAATCCCGTCCTCGCTGTTCAGATAAACCAGGACAAGAACTTTGCCTTCCTTGAAGTAAGAGTCTTTCCTGCCTAATGGCTGCTGTGTCCAGGCGGAGACCGCAGCCTTCCCTGATTAACGACGTTCTTCGTTCTGCCCTAGTTTCGGTCCGTGGATGAGACCACGCAGGCAATGGCCTTCGACGGCATCATTTTCCAGGGTCAGTCGTTAAAAATCAGGCGGCCCCACGACTATCGCCCCCTGCCTGGCATCTCAGAGCAGCCCGCCTTCCACGTACCAGGTCCGTTTTGCTTGTCGCCGTCATAACCTTAATCTTTATTTACCTTTGAAGAGCCGATCGGCAAGGCCAGTTTTTTGTACTCGTTACGGACTGACTGTCCTTCGCAAGCTGCGGATGTCTTGTCATATAAAGAGGGAGACTTTCACTTTTATTTACTTAATGTTGTAAATATTTAGCAGACAGTTTTATCCAAAGTGAAGAATGTTTTTTTTTTTTTTTTTTTTTTTGAGAAATCAGGGTCAGCCTGTCCCTAGAGCAAACTCGCCGGCCCAGTGGTGTGATCACCAGTGATGTGAACCAGTGATCTTCTGATGATAACGCTGGCATCCTAACCAGCTGAGCCACACACACACACACACAGCTCAGTCACTCACTTCTTACTGTTAACATAGGGGTGTTGTGTGGCTCTGTGATGTTTGCCCATGAAAAGAAGGTTGCTGGTTGGCAGGGTTGGCAGAGTGATTTCACCACTGGGCCCTTGAGCAAGGACCCTAACCCCCAAATTGTTCTAGGGTTGCTGGCTCCTATTCTAGTTAAAAATTCTGGACACACCTACTGAAAATGACTTGTTTTTCAGCAAGATAATGACCCAAAGCCCACCTTGAAGGTTATGCAAGTAGCTTATTACCTTGTGAACTAGGAAAGAGATGGTCCCCACAGCCCCCCAACCTAAACTCTATAGAGCTGGTTTGGGATCAGTTGGATGAGAGTAAGAGTAAGGTAGCCAGCTTGCGCGCAGAACTTGTGGAAACTCGAGGACTGTTGGAGAAACGGTCCAGGTGGGTACATATGTTAGCTGGTTGAGTCCGCAATGCTGTCATCGAAGCCAATGGCTCCTATTTTGAAGAGACAAAAATTTTGTCTTTGCAGTACTTCATATGCATAACTTCCATGCCCAAAGGCCTTTTACTATAAGGTGAATAACAGCTAAAATAGAGACAAATGCATTAAGAGCAGGTGTGTCCATACTTTTGACTGGTGCTGCATGTGTCAGCATCTCCCATGGAGAGCAAGATGGGAGAGACAAAAAACAGTCGTCAAACTGCCCCAGTATTTAGGTATTTTTTTGCTGGAGTTACATTTATCTGATATTATATAGGAGATAACGACGTCATACTGATTTGAAGTTGGCTTATTTCACTCGCGCCGTTTGCTCGTGGTCATTATCCGGCATGTTGACGGTTTGCTGTGATCGGCCGGCTTTGGGCGCCGTGCCGCTCTGTCTGCAGGGGTCGTCTCCACCGTGGTTCCAGACTCGCCACACAAGCTCTTTGTCGGAGGCCTGCCCAACTATCTCAGTGACGATCAGGTACCCCGCCCTCAGTCTCTGTCGCCGGGGAGCCGACCCACAACCCTCCTGTGTTTCTGTCCCACTGCTGCACGTGGAACTCAAGCAGGCATGCACACACACGCACACGCACGCACGCACGCACGCGCACGCACATACATACATAAAATAAACACTCGTCTCTGTGTAACTGATTAGTAGGAAAAGAAAGCCTGTCAAAGTTACCTCACCGCTTAAAATTCATTACAAGATACTGGGGGGTCAAATGTCAGCATCATGTTTAAAGCTAGCTGCTGAAAATAGCCGCACATTTGAGGTTTTTTTTTTTTTTTTTTTAAAGATATTCATGGGATTTATTAAACATTTATTAGACATGTAGGTAATGAGTTGACAGTTACATTACGCTCATTGTTTATCCAGCTGTAAATTATGAAGATATTGAGACCCCGCTAATGTAAAAGGTACGTTTCCCAAAACCTCATGTTATCGACTTGCATAGTTGGAACCATTCAGTTGTTATCTAATGTTGTTAGCAAATAACCTTATTAGCAACAAAGGCTTTGGGAAACGTGCCTTACAGCTGGCGGCTTGCCAAACCAGTCACGTAGCCAGTCCCTGTGCTGCCTGTTGCTGGGTACCCTGGAATATTTGTATATCGGGTTAATTGCTGAGTGTTAGTCGGATGAATCAGCCGCGTCGTTTTGCTGCATGAAAATTTAAAATCGAGTCATCTGCGCGTCACCTAACTGACGAATACCTCCACATTGCCGTACACCTGTGTTTGCCCAATCCCAGTCCTCGGGGAACCGCCGACTGTCCACATTTTCGCTCCCTCCTAGCTCCCAGCCAATCAGGAACACCGAATACCTGGTACAGGTGTGCTGAGAGGAAGCAAAAACGTGGACTGACCGGGGGGGTACCCCCGAGGACTGGGCTGGGAAACACTACCATAGACTGTGCTTGAAATGTGGGGGAGATCGACCAAGTCCCCAAACGCTTCAGTATTCGCAGACGTGCCGTGTCTCACGTCCATGTCCGCACACTGAGAACGATGACTTCACATCCCGTTAACAGCGATGGGGAGCTGCGGAAGAATCGTTCCCTACATTGCTGTGTCGCTCGAAAGGCAGAAAATACTTCGGACCTTTTTCCCGGTGAACGATTATCAGCTTCACTGGAGTTTTCACATCGTGCCCCATGCCCTATTCTGTTATGACGTCAGTGATGGATAATATTACCATAACAACATGCACAGATGAGGTCGTCTTACTCTGAAAGTGTTGAAAGGGTCACATTTTAGACATTTTCTACTTCTCATTAGCATCTTTTATGATTTTTTTTTTTTCTTCCTATATCGCCACCCCACTGAAATCGGCCCATTATAGACATAATCCATACAGGCATTTAATAGTTTACCTATTTATTTTGCAAAAGTTAATTGCAAAACGTTTTGCGTCCACCCCTGCATTGTAACATTTTGAGCTCCGGTGTCCCACTCACTTTAGCCTAAACTGTTAAAAATGGCAAGACTCAGCCCACAAGATAGTGATCGCGGTTTCAGTGAAAGGTAAGTGAGAAGTGCAGTCAGTTTGTTTTTCTTTGATTTTTTTCCTCCTTTTCGGATTGTCATCGTAATCTTTCTTATCCAGTGTGAGTCACATGTAATCCAAGTCAAGAGGAAGGCTGTACCAAAGCAGCACTGGGGGGAGAGAGTTTGAATCCAGCAGAACTGTTAATGTATTTCACGTCAAAGCCAGTAAATGTGCCATAGACAGGTGAAATGGAAACCGCTGCTTGTATCCTGGTGTTTACATTTTTTTTGCAGTCCCTGCTACCGCTTTGATACTTACAGCTCTTTCATTTTTGTTCCCCACTTTGTCCCCAGCTAGGGGCCTGTAAGATCGTTAAGTCTTCGCTCATAATTTGTTCAGTAGTACTGACCTACTGCTGCCATGCCAACATGTAACACAAGGCAAGTAAGACATTCCGTCCCTCGCACGGATATCCTCCCTGTCGACGGCCTGCCCCTGTGGGGGGGCTCTGTCCTGGAGTGCTCTTAAGCATATGGGGTCCTTTTTTTGGGGGTTGAAGGCTGGGGAGAGACTTATTATGCTGATCACAGGGTATAAATTTGATTTTTTTTTTTTTTTGCCCCTAAGAGAAGGTAGGAGGTAGCGCCCTCTTGTGGCTGCCAGTGTCCCAGGTGACTCCTTTCTGAAGTCAGTGGTTAATGCGGCTTTACAGTAGATTCCTGTAGAATAAGTGAGGAATGATGTTAGCAGAGCTATTTCGTCCTGTTTGGCTTCAAGCCGTGGCCCCTTTAGCAGGACCCTGTGGCGGCTCTTAGCTTTACCTGTGAGTTTATCTCCTGTAGGCTTTGTCCCTCTAATTAACTGCACCAATGTGGTTCTTGGTTTTAAGAACAGGAAGTCAGTGATTCGGCTGGGTTTGTGTTCTGCCGAGTCGCCCCCCCCCCCTCCACATTGTATACATGGAACACTTAACATATAATTAGCTGTTTTTATTTAGTTTTTTTTTTATATACCATCTAGCTTAATTATTGTGGCCCTTAAAATCAGATGCAACTCGGTCCATATTTCAAAATTCGTAGTTGGAATTATCAGAGAACTTGATTAGGAATTCAGTTGTGTTGTATATGCTGTAGGATGGGGGGGGGGGAATCTGTGTTATCATTCATTGACAAGAATCAAAATAGTTACTTTTGTACGCTCCCAGTAAGTAAGTCATGCAGAAAGGGCACAGGGGGCTTTGAGCTCTAGTGTTGCACCGTAATGTCGAGCCACTTGTCATAAAGCCATTTTCCTGATGTCTTCACTGTTTCCTCATGTCGTTTTGCAAAGTTTAACATGCTGCTTCTCCCACAGTTAAGATTAGCATTTCTAGCGAGGCGCCGTGCCTGGACTGTCGGGCTAATCGCCCCCCCGCGTCTCCTCCTCTTGCCCAGGTGAAGGAACTCTTGACGTCGTTCGGACCTCTTAAGGCCTTCAACCTTGTGAAGGACAGTGCCACGTCACTGTCTAAGGGTTATGCTTTCTGTGAATACGTGGACATCAGTGCCACTGACCAGGTGCGTGAGGTGGGGCAGCAGCTGGAAGGTCTGGGGTGACTCGGGGCTTCCGGATGGAATTGCTGACGCTTGTGTGGGATGCATCCCGCAGGCCGTGGCTGGACTCAATGGCATGCAGCTCGGAGACAAGAAGCTCATCGTCCAGCGGGCAAGCGTGGGGGCTAAGAATGCCAACGCTGTGAGTATTTGCCCTCGGCTGCCGCCTTTCTGATGTCCTAAACCCAACTTGGTTCCTGGGTGCCTCCCAGGAAGCTTAATGCCCCTATTTCTTGGGTTTATTTGGGTCCATGTAAATTTCTCGCTGTTACTCGAGACGATTGGACGATCAGGGGGTATCTGACACTCTTGTCGCCCCCCGGGACAGACGGCCATCATCGAGACGCCGGTGACGCTGCAGGTTCCAGGGCTGCAGCGGCTGCAGAGCTCCGGCATGCCCACGGAGGTGCTGTGCCTCCTCAACATGGTCATGCCCGAGGAGCTGGTGGACGACGAGGACTACGAGGAGATCCTGGAGGACATCCGGGAGGAGTGTTGCAAGTACGGCAACGTGCGCTCCATCGAGATTCCGCGGCCCGTCGATAGCGTGGAGGTGCCTGGCTGTGGCAAGGTGGGACCCGTACTCTCCTGTACCAGTGGCAAAAAGAAGACCTCTGTAGGCACTAAACACAGGCTCATGGGAGCATTTCTTGCACAAAAGTGTTTTGAAAACGGAATAATTTTTTGTGTAAGAAAAACAATCTGATTGGTTCAGATAGACGACGGACGATCTGATTGGTTCAGATAGGCGACGGACAATCTGATTGGTTCAGATAGGCGACGGACAATCTGATTGGTTCAGATAGGCGACGGACAATCTGATTGGTTCAGATAGGCGACGGACAATCTGATTGGTTCAGATAGGCGACGGACAATCTGATTGGTTCAGATAGGCGACGGACAATCTGATTGGTTCAGATAGGCGACGGACAATCTGATTGGTTCAGATAGGCGACGGACAATCTGATTGGTTCAGATAGGCGACGGACAATCTGATTGGTTCAGATAGGCGACGGACAATCTGATTGGCTCAGATAGGCGACGGACAATCTGATTGGCTCAGATAGGCGACGGACAATCTGATTGGCTCAGATAGGCGACGGACAATCTGATTGGCTCAGATAGGCGACGGACAATCTGATTGGCTCAGATAGGCGACGGACAATCTGATTGGCTCAGATAGGCGACGGACAATCTGATTGGCTCAGATAGGCGACGGACAATCTGATTGGCTCAGATAGGCGACGGACAATCTGATTGGCTCAGATAGGCGACGGACAATCTGATTGGCTCAGATAGGCGACGGACAATCTGATTGGCTCAGATAGGCGACGGACAATCTGATTGGCTCAGATAGGCGACGGACAATCTGATTGGCTCAGATAGGCGACGGACAATCTGATTGGCTCAGATAGGCGACGGACAATCTGATTGGCTCAGATAGGCGACGGACAATCTGATTGGCTCAGATAGGCGACGGACAATCTGATTGGCTCAGATAGGCGACGGACAATCTGATTGGCTCAGATAGGCGACGGACAATCTGATTGGCTCAGATAGGCGACGGACAATCTGATTGGCTCAGATAGGCGACGGACAATCTGATTGGCTCAGATAGGCGACGGACAATCTGATTGGCTCAGATAGGCGACGGACAATCTGATTGGCTCAGATAGGCGACGGACAATCTGATTGGCTCAGATAGGCGACGGACAATCTGATTGGCTCAGATAGGCGACGGACAATCTGATTGGCTCAGATAGGCGACGGACAATCTGATTGGCTCAGATAGGCGACGGACAATCTGATTGGCTCAGATAGGCGACGGACAATCTGATTGGCTCAGATAGGCGACGGACAATCTGATTGGCTCAGATAGGCGACGGACAATCTGATTGGCTCAGATAGGCGACGGACAATCTGATTGGCTCAGATAGGCGACGGACAATCTGATTGGCTCAGATAGGCGACGGACAATCTGATTGGCTCAGATAGGCGACGGACAATCTGATTGGCTCAGATAGGCGACGGACAATCTGATTGGCTCAGATAGGCGACGGACAATCTGATTGGCTCAGATAGGCGACGGACAATCTGATTGGCTCAGATAGGCGACGGACAATCTGATTGGCTCAGATAGGCGACGGACAATCTGATTGGCTCAGATAGGCGACGGACAATCTGATTGGCTCAGATAGGCGACGGACAATCTGATTGGCTCAGATAGGCGACGGACAATCTGATTGGCTCAGATAGGCGACGGACAATCTGATTGGCTCAGATAGGCGACGGACAATCTGATTGGCTCAGATAGGCGACGGACAATCTGATTGGCTCAGATAGGCGACGGACAATCTGATTGGCTCAGATAGGCGACGGACAATCTGATTGGCTCAGATAGGCGACGGACAATCTGATTGGCTCAGATAGGCGACGGACAAGCTGATTGGCTCAGATAGGCGACGGACAAGCTGATTGGCTCAGATAGGCGACGGACAAGCTGATTGGCTCAGATAGGCGACGGACAATCTGATTGGCTCAGATAGGCGACGGACAATCTGATTGGCTCAGATAGGCGACGGACAATCTGATTGGCTCAGATAGGCGACGGACAATCTGATTGGCTCAGATAGGCGACGGACAATCTGATTGGCTCAGATAGGCGACGGACAATCTGATTGGCTCAGATAGGCGACGGACAATCTGATTGGCTCAGATAGGCGACGGACAATCTGATTGGCTCAGATAGGCGACGGACAATCTGATTGGCTCAGATAGGCGACGGACAATCTGATTGGCTCAGATAGGCGACGGACAATCTGATTGGCTCAGATAGGCGACGGACAATCTGATTGGCTCAGATAGGCGACGGACAATCTGATTGGCTCAGATAGGCGACGGACAATCTGATTGGCTCAGATAGGCGACGGACAATCTGATTGGCTCAGATAGGCGACGGACAATCTGATTGGCTCAGATAGGCGACGGACAATCTGATTGGCTCAGATAGGCGACGGACAATCTGATTGGCTCAGATAGGCGACGGACAATCTGATTGGCTCAGATAGGCGACGGACAATCTGATTGGCTCAGATAGGCGACGGACAATCTGATTGGCTCAGATAGGCGACGGACAATCTGATTGGCTCAGATAGGCGACGGACAATCTGATTGGCTCAGATAGGCGACGGACAATCTGATTGGCTCAGATAGGCGACGGACAATCTGATTGGCTCAGATAGGCGACGGACAATCTGATTGGCTCAGATAGGCGACGGACTATCTGATTGGCTCAGATAGGCGACGGACTATCTGAACCAATCAGATCGTCCGTCGCCTATCTGGACCAATCAGATCGTCCGTCGCCTATCTGAGCCAATCAGATCGTCCGTCGCCTATCTGAACCAATCAGATTGTCCGTCGCCTATCTGAGCCAATCAGATTGTCCGTCGCCTATCTGAGCCAATCAGATTGTCCGTCGCCTATCTGAGCCAATCAGATTGTCCGTCGCCTATCTGAGCCAATCAGATTGTCCGTCGCCTATCTGAGCCAATCAGATTGTCCGTCGCCTATCTGAGCCAATCAGATTGTCCGTCGCCTATCTGAGCCAATCAGATTGTCCGTCGCCTATCTGAGCCAATCAGATTGTCCGTCGCCTATCTGAGCCAATCAGATTGTCCGTCGCCTATCTGAGCCAATCAGATTGTCCGTCGCCTATCTGAACCAATCAGATCGTCCGTCGCCTATCTGAACCAATCAGATCGTCCGTCGCCTATCTGAGCCAATCAGATCGTCCGTCGCCTATCTGAGCCAATCAGATCGTCCGTCGCCTATCTGAGCCAATCAGATCGTCCGTCGCCTATCTGAGCCAATCAGATCGTCCGTCGCCTATCTGAGCCAATCAGATCGTCCGTCGCCTATCTGAGCCAATCAGATCGTCCGTCGCCTATCTGAGCCAATCAGATCGTCCGTCGCCTATCTGAGCCAATCAGATCGTCCGTCGCCTATCTGAGCCAATCAGATCGTCCGTCGCCTATCTGAGCCAATCAGATCGTCCGTCGCCTATCTGAGCCAATCAGATCGTCCGTCGCCTATCTGAGCCAATCAGATCGTCCGTCGCCTATCTGAGCCAATCAGATCGTCCGTCGCCTATCTGAGCCAATCAGATCGTCCGTCGCCTATCTGAGCCAATCAGATCGTCCGTCGCCTATCTGAGCCAATCAGATCGTCCGTCGCCTATCTGAGCCAATCAGATTGTCCGTCGCCTATCTGAGCCAATCAGATTGTCCGTCGCCTATCTGAGCCAATCAGATTGTCCGTCGCCTATCTGAGCCAATCAGATTGTCCGTCGCCTATCTGAGCCAATCAGATTGTCCGTCGCCTATCTGAGCCAATCAGATTGTCCGTCGCCTATCTGAGCCAATCAGATTGTCCGTCGCCTATCTGAGCCAATCAGATTGTCCGTCGCCTATCTGAGCCAATCAGATTGTCCGTCGCCTATCTGAGCCAATCAGATTGTCCGTCGCCTATCTGAGCCAATCAGATTGTCCGTCGCCTATCTGAGCCAATCAGATTGTCCGTCGCCTATCTGAGCCAATCAGATTGTCCGTCGCCTATCTGAGCCAATCAGATTGTCCGTCGCCTATCTGAGCCAATCAGATTGTCCGTCGCCTATCTGAGCCAATCAGATTGTCCGTCGCCTATCTGAGCCAATCAGATTGTCCGTCGCCTATCTGAGCCAATCAGATTGTCCGTCGCCTATCTGAGCCAATCAGATTGTCCGTCGCCTATCTGAGCCAATCAGATTGTCCGTCGCCTATCTGAGCCAATCAGATTGTCCGTCGCCTATCTGAGCCAATCAGATTGTCCGTCGCCTATCTGAGCCAATCAGATTGTCCGTCGCCTATCTGAGCCAATCAGATTGTCCGTCGCCTATCTGAGCCAATCAGATTGTCCGTCGCCTATCTGAGCCAATCAGATTGTCCGTCGCCTATCTGAGCCAATCAGATTGTCCGTCGCCTATCTGAGCCAATCAGATTGTCCGTCGCCTATCTGAGCCAATCAGATTGTCCGTCGCCTATCTGAGCCAATCAGATTGTCCGTCGCCTATCTGAGCCAATCAGATTGTCCGTCGCCTATCTGAGCCAATCAGATTGTCCGTCGCCTATCTGAGCCAATCAGATTGTCCGTCGCCTATCTGAGCCAATCAGATTGTCCGTCGCCTATCTGAGCCAATCAGATTGTCCGTCGCCTATCTGAGCCAATCAGATTGTCCGTCGCCTATCTGAGCCAATCAGATTGTCCGTCGCCTATCTGAGCCAATCAGATTGTCCGTCGCCTATCTGAGCCAATCAGATTGTCCGTCGCCTATCTGAGCCAATCAGATTGTCCGTCGCCTATCTGAGCCAATCAGATTGTCCGTCGCCTATCTGAGCCAATCAGATTGTCCGTCGCCTATCTGAGCCAATCAGATTGTCCGTCGCCTATCTGAGCCAATCAGATTGTCCGTCGCCTATCTGAGCCAATCAGATTGTCCGTCGCCTATCTGAGCCAATCAGATTGTCCGTCGCCTATCTGAGCCAATCAGATTGTCCGTCGCCTATCTGAGCCAATCAGATTGTCCGTCGCCTATCTGAGCCAATCAGATTGTCCGTCGCCTATCTGAGCCAATCAGATTGTCCGTCGCCTATCTGAGCCAATCAGATTGTCCGTCGCCTATCTGAGCCAATCAGATTGTCCGTCGCCTATCTGAGCCAATCAGATTGTCCGTCGCCTATCTGAGCCAATCAGATTGTCCGTCGCCTATCTGAGCCAATCAGATTGTCCGTCGCCTATCTGAGCCAATCAGATTGTCCGTCGCCTATCTGAGCCAATCAGATTGTCCGTCGCCTATCTGAGCCAATCAGATTGTCCGTCGCCTATCTGAGCCAATCAGATTGTCCGTCGCCTATCTGAGCCAATCAGATTGTCCGTCGCCTATCTGAGCCAATCAGATTGTCCGTCGCCTATCTGAGCCAATCAGATTGTCCGTCGCCTATCTGAGCCAATCAGATTGTCCGTCGCCTATCTGAGCCAATCAGATTGTCCGTCGCCTATCTGAGCCAATCAGATTGTCCGTCGCCTATCTGAGCCAATCAGATTGTCCGTCGCCTATCTGAGCCAATCAGATTGTCCGTCGCCTATCTGAGCCAATCAGATTGTCCGTCGCCTATCTGAGCCAATCAGATTGTCCGTCGCCTATCTGAGCCAATCAGATTGTCCGTCGCCTATCTGAGCCAATCAGATTGTCCGTCGCCTATCTGAGCCAATCAGATTGTCCGTCGCCTATCTGAGCCAATCAGATTGTCCGTCGCCTATCTGAGCCAATCAGATTGTCCGTCGCCTATCTGAGCCAATCAGATTGTCCGTCGCCTATCTGAGCCAATCAGATTGTCCGTCGCCTATCTGAGCCAATCAGATTGTCCGTCGCCTATCTGAGCCAATCAGATTGTCCGTCGCCTATCTGAGCCAATCAGATTGTCCGTCGCCTATCTGAGCCAATCAGATTGTCCGTCGCCTATCTGAGCCAATCAGATTGTCCGTCGCCTATCTGAGCCAATCAGATTGTCCGTCGCCTATCTGAGCCAATCAGATTGTCCGTCGCCTATCTGAGCCAATCAGATTGTCCGTCGCCTATCTGAGCCAATCAGATTGTCCGTCGCCTATCTGAGCCAATCAGATTGTCCGTCGCCTATCTGAGCCAATCAGATTGTCCGTCGCCTATCTGAGCCAATCAGATTGTCCGTCGCCTATCTGAGCCAATCAGATTGTCCGTCGCCTATCTGAGCCAATCAGATTGTCCGTCGCCTATCTGAGCCAATCAGATTGTCCGTCGCCTATCTGAACCAATTTTTTGTGTTTGTGAAAACGGGTCTTTAATCGGGGAAACGGAGCGGGTAGAGCAGGACGGAACGCAGGCATTGACAAACTACAATGACGGACAGGGCAAACAGGTAAGACCAGGACTTAAAATAGGTCATGACTAATCAAAGTAATCGGGCAAAGCAGGAGACGATCAGGGAAGCACACGTGGGTAATCAGGGGGCGTGGCACACACGAGGAGCGGACAAGCCGGGCATATATGTATATCTATATAAAACCTCATTAATGAGGGACAGGGAACAGAACGGACAGACAGAACTGGCACAGGGGAAGGAGCCAGGACAAGACTTGACATAAGACAGGAAAGGCAGAGAAACAGATCAGAAAGGGGGACACGGAGGGAACAGGCAGGACAAAAGGACCGGGAGTGAACGAAGGGAACATCGGGGAAAGAGGAGCAGAAGCCAGAGGGACGAGGGACAAAGAGAGGAGGGACAGAGACAGGAGGAACAAAGCGAGGGGGAGCAGAGGCAGGAGGGACAAAGACGGGAGGCCAGGGAGAGAAGGAGGGGGAACCAAGAGGAGCCCGAGGGAGACCCAGCGGGCGACGGGAGGCAGCCGGAAGGGCTGCAGGCGGCCGGGAGGCCGGAGCCGGAGGGGCCGAGGAGATGGGGTGAGGGACAGACGCAGGGACGAAGGAGGGAGTCGGAGGGGAGACCAGGGAAGGGGACGAAGGAGCTGGAAGGGACCCTGGCGAGGGCAAGGAGAGAGGGGGAGCCGCAGCAGACGGCGACGTCCTCCGACACGCCAGAGCGGGAGGACCAGCAGGCGAATGAGGAGCCGCCGTCGGGGGGCCCGCAGGCAACCGATAAGACGCCGGAGGAGGGACCGAGGCAGGGCGACGAGGCCGCGGAGGGGGACCCGCAGACGACAGCCGACCCGGAGGGCCAGGACCCGCAGGCGCCGACCAAGCCCTAGCGCCGGCGAGGGAGGGCGAGCCAGGGGGCTGGGCGGGTGGGACCCCAGCCGTGCGTCTGTGTCCTCTCCCCTTATGGGACACAGACATAAGGACCTGCGGCCGGGGTCGGGCTCGTCGGGGTGAGGGTACCAGAGTCACAGGGGGAGAAGGGACTGGAGTGGGGCCAGGGACTGGAGCTGCAGGCTGCAGAGGGGGCGCCTGCCCGGGAGCTGCAGGCAGGGAAAGCGCCTCGGACGTGGGCGCGGTAGCTGCAGGCAGCGGAGACGGCTGCTCGGGCTCTGGGGCCGCAGGGGGCACTTATTTTATTATATAAAATAAGTGTCACACAACCGGGGTGACATGCCTTGCCTGCTTGTGGGATGAGGAAGACTCAGGGACTGGAAATGGGATTAAAACTGAAGATGTGCTCATTCCTTTGTGTATTTACAAATTTTCCTTCCGTCAGACATGAGGAGTTTGCTGCTATATTTGGCACTAATAGAGATTCTGATGCTGCTATTTTTATTGTCTATTAGTTTGTTATTATTTACAAGTTCTGTTGTGTTTTTGCATTTTTCTCTTCTGGTTAATTAACTGCTGTGTGATTGCTGTGAAGTATGAGTGTGGTGAGTAAGACTCAGGGACTGGAAGTGGGATTACAACTGAAGATAACATGCTTATTCCTTTTTGTATTGTTTACAAATTTCCTTCCGTCAAACATGAGGAGTTTGCTGCTATATTGTGCACTAACAGAGATTCTGATGCTGCTATTTTTATTGTTTATAAATGTGTTATTGTTTCCAAGTTGAGTATTCAATAAATGCTAAATTGAGAAATTTTGTGTATCGTTTGTTATTATTAGTGTGATATTTTACCATGCAAATAGAGGGGAAAACGTCCAATTATCGGCCAAAAAAAATCAGCAGCATATATCGGCCATCGCCTGACCCTGACTCCTAAATATCGGCATCGGCTATTGAAAAACCCATATCGGTCGACCTCTAGTAACAGTACATTCTGTCCAATTCATCCATCGAGTTAAGTCACACACCCACTTGAGGGGGCACTCCGGCAGACGTGAGGATGGGGATGTTCTTTCCGCTATAACATCCACTGCAGAAGTACATCTCGCTCCTGTTCACAGGGCTTACTTCAATGATGAAGCAGGGCTGGTTGTCTGGACAAGTGAAGTTGTCCTGCTGCTGGGTCTCGGTGCCGTTTTTCCACCTAAGCTTGAAGGTGGAAATGTGTTCCAACTTGGTCCCTGGGACTGCAGCATAGCCAAACATCGCGAGCAGCGTCGGCCACACCCACCACCAGAACCATCACACCGTCCTATACACATAAAGAAGAACTAAAACATAGAGTGTTGTGACAATCTATGCGTTAATGTTTGGCAGCATAGGTGATTCGTTAAAATTATACCGAAGAATGGAAAATGTGATATTTAGAATATTTTTTGCCATTTAGTAGCTAATTTAAGCACTTACCCAATGCCTCAATTTGTTTTAGGTCAGTAATGTCTGAGCCAAAAGAATGAATGTATGAATTTAATACAATTCACCCACTCCCACCCACACACAAATCTGAAATTCAATTTATTAAGACACTTCTTAAACATTAGTGCATTAACAAAAAAGGAAAATCTTAAGAGATTCAGTAGGATTTTCTATGTTAGACTTAAGTTAATAGTTCAATAGTTTTTATATATTTCAGTATACCAATTTGACTTTAATGTTGAAACAGATGCTAAAACATGGAATAATTTCATAACTAGAGAAACATGTTATTCACAAACACTAGCAAAGGTAGCTTATAGTTAAACTTACTTAAGTCAGCAAGTCAGGCTACAGTGTGTAAGAATTGTCGTAAACGATAATTTGTCTCAGTCTTACATGACAGAATAAGTAAACAGAAAATATAAAATGGCTGAAACAGCATCATTAACGCCAGCTACAGTAGAGGCGCAGAAAAGGTGTCATGACTGAAGTATTCCCAAACTTTGGAAGACCGCATGCGAGCCTTTTTTGCCGCGTGTTTCTCCAGAGGCTCCGGAGCTCCGCTGGTTGACGCAGCCAAGTTGGCTCATGTGCAGGGGGACAAGCGGCAAATTTCTTTTTTGCAGGGTGGTAGGTGATGTCTCATTAATATTTCTGAGAGAAGTGCTACATGATTGGCCAGTGCATGCCTTACAAAATGGTGCGGCACTGCATCCAAGCCTGCGGCACTCAGAGTCACAAATACAGTGGAAACCATTTGTAGTAATTACGTCTGTCTGGCTGATTTCCAACTAATTGATATTTGTATATTTATTACATGAATATAAGGTAATATAAGGTAATAGAAGAGGTATTTAATGGTTTTCCGTCTGAGGAATTTGCAAAAAACTGCAGTGCATGATGGGTCGGATCTAAAGGCTGCCTAACGTCCTCATCTGTAGGACGACTTACATCAAGACTAGGAAGGTGCATAATGTTCATGCCTGGTTGCGTTTGTTGGTCCAGAAAGTAATTCAATTTCGCCATGTAGGTTACGTTCTTAAAAACTGCTTGGAATATAGCCCGATTATATGCTGTGGGCCTTTTAATTTCTTTGTTTACCAGGTAGGCTACCTTCTTTAAACTGCGTTTTGTTAGACTACATATTTAGGGAGGTCTTTATAAATTTATTGTAGTCTTTATAAATATGTACATAGTTTAGCCTAACCCAGCCACTTAAGGGAGCAAGCCAGCTCAACTAGGTGTCGGTCCCAAGCCCGGATTAATGGGGAGGGTTGGCGTCAAGAAATAAAGAGACTGTATCTTCACTGCATGACTGATGTCAAAATGTGTGAAATATGTGGTTGTATAAATAAATTCATTAAAGTAGGTTAATGATTCTGTGCTGTCTAAATTGTATAGAAAATTTCTACATATAGCCAAACAAATCTCCTCCTGTTTGAAAAGGCATAGAAAAAGCAATTTAGCCACTAAAACTTTACAGTTTTTGTGAGGGACAGTCGAATTCTCTCGTTAAGTTTTTTGTGATCCTGCACCTACACTTTGCCGGCCCCAGGAGGATGGGCTCCCCCTTTGAGTTTGGTCCCTCCCAAGGTTTCTTCCTTCTTGGGAGTTTTTCCATGCTATCGGCGCCTATGGCTTACTCACTGGGGGCTTTGGGTGGGCATGATATAAAGCAAAGCATTTTCCCTTCCAGTTTCCTCCTCTGGTCCACATTGCAGGACCATCAGCCATCAGAAACAGCCCAGACAGTCTCCTTCAGCTTCTTTAGTGTCCTTGGAAGCCAAGGCAGTTTTAGATCTGAGAGGAGGTTTATCAGAAGGACACATATTACGTCGTTTGTCCTGAAATGTAACATGGGGAGGAAAAGTTAAGCGGTTTAGTCAGATTGGAGTCGTTTATTCAGCAGTGGCAGCGCCAGTGACTTAATGCTACAGGTGCTATAGGGGAGTGAGATTATTTAGAGCGGGTGCTTTAGCTTTTCAGCTTATGTAGATGCTGTATAGAAGCACACAGCACGATAAGCTACAGCATGGATAAAATATGATAAAATATGAAATTCTAACGTCTAGCTCACAGAGCCTCTATGTGTACTTTGAAGAAAAAATACACTACAAGTATGCTATAAAAACCGCAAAAATGTCTTACACAATATACAGATTTTACAGATAGTTAAAGAAAAAATGAAACCAATATTTTGGGGGTGCTGTGGGGGTACTATGGTCATTGGAGGAGGAGCTAGAGCCCCCCCCCCAAGCTTTTCCCTGGTGCTGCCACTGTTGTTCAGATTAAAAGTAACCTTGTCATTAATAAACAGTACTCTGATCAAATTTTTGCATGTACAAACACAATCAAAGTTTAACCACATGTTTAGACACAATTCACACACCTGTTATATTTCCATAATGCTAAGACTCTCTACACTTACTTCATCCACTTTCTTGTTTGGTACACAGTCAATTGATGGATGTGTAAGATTATTACCAGACCGTCTGCTGCAAACTCTACAGTTAATGAATGGCTGCAAAAACACACAGACACACAAAAACAGTATTTAAAGAGTGGTGGGCAATAAATACAGTGAGAGAAGGTGTAGTAAAGATATATCTAAAGATTTAAGGCAGAGCTGCTGGACTGCAGGGTTTAATGACACAGAACAATTTTAGAGGAAAGAGCTTCCAAAGCAGGGTCACCTTAAGGCTATATTATACAAAGCAAGTTCATCTAAAAGTATGAACAACAAATCCCGTTTAACTGAACACTGCTCTGTATTAAAATACTGTCCTCCGATCAAGCTAAGTGGTCCTGTAGTTCACTATTTAAAGAGGTAAATTTAAAGGGTAATTCACACTGCGCATCTACCCTGCTCTGACCAGATTTAATTGCCCTTTCACCACAAAACACCACACTGCCATTTAAGGCTGATTTCAACTGCCTGGTAATCCAGCCTTTAAGCCTGTAAACCTACTAAAATTTGAGAATAAGGTGATGGAACTGGCTGTTTGAGGCCACCTATCTATTTGTTACTTTATTGTTGGCTAACTTTCCTCCGCAGGGCATCAAAAAAGTTAACATGAACCTAAATTAATTTGCTAACTGATATGTCCAATGCTCACAGTCACAGTGACTCTTTACTTACCCTCTTGTCCATGAAAATACAGTCAGCCCGATGGTCTGTTGCAGTTGACTTTGGACATTTTGTTGCTCTCAAGAGAATCTCAATGTCAATGTATTCACTGCTGATCTAAATCACATAAACACGTTATATACAAAATTGCCTACAACTGTTTTAAAGGCAATATAACAAACAATAATCACCCAAAAAATGGCAAACTGTCACAGACTTGACTGCAGCAGATTCAGAGAGAAACTGTGAGAAGGTAAAATTGACCAGGGCTGAGATATACAACCATCACTTTCATTGTGAAGAGACATTAAGCATCATATGCATTGAAATTAAAACATCAAAATCAATGTGATTCTCATTAGTTCAGCTTGCAGATGATGAAAGTTTCACACTTTTGTAAACACTTTCTCAGCAGTTACCTTCGGACGGCCCTGGATGTTATAGAAATTCATGTGCTGACGGGTTCCTTGATGAGCATTTTCGACTGCGAGTTTAATGGCCGTCTTGTAGAGTGCAGGGAGACTGTGGTAATCTTGCTGGGCCTCTGTGGAGATAAGCAGAGCTCCATAAGCCAAAACCAGAACCAGCAGGCGGGTCATCTTCCTCTCAGCTTTGAAGGGAGAAGCAGGACTGAGGACACTGATCTGTGGTCCCCTTATCCAGCACGTCCAGGGGCGTGTCCTTCACCCGAAACAAACAGACCTTTGAACAACATTGGAAAACTCTTCAGGATGAATCGAGGCAGGTGGTCAAGTGGGTTTATTGTTATTTCAGCAATATACACAGTACACAGTGAAAGGAAACATTGTTCCTCCTGGACCACGGTGCAAGACAAAGAAGAAAAACAGAAACAACACAAGATGACACAAGTGCGGGCAAGATAGAACTATACAGAGTGAAAGGAGCACAAACAGAGGGAGAAAGTGCAAGATAAACACAAGAGCAACAATACAATACTACAGGACAAGACAGCGCAGTCAAGAACACAGAGTGCAGCCAGAGCTAACCTGAATAGGGGCATCAAGGTTGCCAGGCAGGCAGAGAAACAGAAAATAGAGGTCTACTTCACATACAACAACCCACAGTGGGTGTGGCAGGGAATACAACACATTACAAACTTCAAAGGCAACAACACCGTCACTGTTAACAGCAACGCCCTTTTAGCAAAGGAGCTAAACAGCTTCTTTGCTCGTCTGGAGGAACACAGAGCAGACATAGCCACACTGCCCCCTCCCCCAATCTCCAGCACTCACAGACTCCCTCTGCAGGAACACCACGCGAGAAGGCACATTGCATCTCTAGGTGTGTGGAGTTTAAGACAAGGCAAGTGATGCTACGATAATATAATTCCTTGGTAAGACCCCACCTAGAATATTGTGTGCGGGTTTGGTTACCATACCTTAAGAAGGACATTGCTGCCTTGGAAAAGGTGCAACGTAGGGCAACGAGAATGATTCCTGGTCTTAGAGGAATGTCTAATGAGGAGAGGTTAGCTGAGCTGAATCTGTTTAGCCTCGAGCAAAGGAGACTAAGGGGGGACATAATCCAGGTGTTTAAGATTCTAACAGGTCTGGATGCTGTTCAGCCAAATGGCTATTTCAATGTTAGTTTAAATACCAGAACTCGTGGCCATAAGTGGAAATTAGCTGGAGAACATTTTAAAACGAATTTGATGAAGCATTTCTGTACACAGCGTGTAGTTAGAGTATGGAATAGTCTTCCTGTTATTGTAACACAAGCTAAAACCCTGGGTTCTTTTAAATCAGAGCTAGATAAGATTTTTGAGCTATTAGCTAAGTTCTCCTCAAAGGAGCTTGATGGGCCGAATGGCCTCCTCTCATTTGTAAATCTCTTTGGTTCTTATGAGTCAGCTTACAGAGATGAGGTCCAGAAACTGATAGGTTGGAGTTCAGCAAACAATTTGGCACTAAACAGCACAAAGACAAAGGAATCACTGACTTCAGGAAGGATGGAGGCGACACTGGCCTGCCTAGATGGATGGATGGATGTTTTTATTGACATTGTAAGTACAATGAGATTTAGTTTGGAACGCGCCAGCAGCTACACAGTATATTTACAATTATATAGATTGTGAGGCATAAAATAAGGTGTGAGTAATATAACATAACGACATAATATAAGTAATCATTAATTAATCATTACAGATGGTATGAGGTGTGAACCGCTAGGCTGCTATGGCATGTTTGGTATCAAACCGATGGAAAATCACTCCAGTTTCCAAATCTGGTCAGTGGTTACCACGAAAGTGAATATATCAAAAGTTACACCAGCCTAACGAAAATCATCAATACAAGGGAAATCACTCTGGTCATAAATCTCAAAAGGACTGATACAGACCCCCTTCCGAAAGCCCGCCAAATGGATGGTCAGCCATTGGTCCAGGAGTCGAATTCCTGGTCACTCCTATTCACGAACTTTACACTATAAAACCTGGCACCTCAGAACAAAGCCAGGAGAGGAGAAACAGAAGGGAGGAGAAAACAAAAGACCATCAGCACGAAGAGAGGCAGAGAACATCAGCCCAAGAGAAGAGAAGCCCACAAGAAGCCCTCCTGAAGCCTATCAGTGAAGACCCAGCTGGACAGAGAACTGCAACCAAGCCCAAGCTTCACCAGGAGAGGGAATCAGAGGGGCTCCACTCCAACAACCGCTGCAAACACCGCGCCTCCCTGAGTGCCATCACCCATCAGCTCATCAGCCTCCGCAACCAACTGCCAAGACCCCCCCCCCCCACTCTGCAACCAAGTAAACAAACTTCCTTTCATTTATAACAACCTAAACTCCTATTCACCTGCTATATTACTTTAGGACAGTATTTCCACAAATTGCTTGCTTTGCAGAACAGTATTTTCCCTTTTAAGGTTACTCATTTTAAATCTGGTCATTGCATTTTCATGATTACATTGTTTGTGTCCACTCCGTTATTTCGTGTTTATTGTTTGTTAGGTGTAATGTCTGTCTTATGTTAGTTATAGGAATAAATGCATGTCTTTTACACAACTTCAGCCTCCGTTCATTGAGTGCTCACAAGAATCCCTGCCTGTGCGATCTACGCTCTGAAACCTCAAATTCGCCTGAAATATCGCGAGACTCTCTCTCATTGGCCGTGAGGGGAGCTTCGCTACCGATCGTTTACATTACCTGGTGACGCAGCTCGTTGGACAAGCCTTCTATTCTAACCCAGGTTATTACGTGATACTGGTTATTAATGAGTTCCATTTAAGTCACACATTAACAGACTCACGGTGTTTCGCAATTGAGTTTGAGCCGACCATTCAGCATAAAAATTGGTTAATAATCACAAGGCACAAGGTTTAAACTTATTCTGAGCACACAATTTAAACTTTTTATGACCGAACGTGCAGTGAAGAAGCGCTACTGTGAACTGGTTGCAAAAGTCGCACTCATGGCAATCTGAAGGCATTTAAGCGGGATCATATGGGCTTATTATAGTTATTTTTATTTCTATTATTAGTAGTTATATTATTTTGTTTTATTTTCGGTGATTTCATTGTAGTTCTTTCGTATTAAACTGCAGTAAACTTTAACCCTATGTCTGACGAGATTCTCAGATGTAGCGCTTTGTTTCCAGGTTCAATTCGGACGAGTGTCTCCGTTTCTATATATCCTGGGAGAGATCTCTCTATTAGCGAACGGGAATACTTGTTATGAGGTTCTAACCTAAATTATGTTGCGCTTGGACATAAGACCGATAGCTTAGTTACCTATCAGGATCATACTCGTATGTGTGTGCCTGCTTTAGACAAAGCAAGTTTAACACAACTTTGCGCTGTGAGCCAAGTGTGTGTCATTTAGAAATTGGGAGTCTCCTGTGCTTGAGACCCACCGTGGTTAAGCACCATTTGCGACGAGATATAGTGCACTCACAATTTAAATCTGTCGCCGTAACGCGTGCGCCGTCTCGCTTCAGTAATTGTTTTAAGGGGTTTTATACTGTGCAAGGCACAGAAGAAGGCCACAAGCAGCATGCGCATGCATTAAATGTGTGTGTCACTCATCTAGCGTCGGCAACCGCCTAGCTATATCTTTGGTTACCTCTAGTGGTCAGGCATAGAACTACCACTCCATTTCGAAATTGCGCCTCTAGTGGCCAGGCATAGAACTACCACTCAATTTCGATATTGCGCCTCTAGTGGCCAGGCATAGAACTACCACTCCATTTTGATTTTGCGCCCCCGGTGGTCAGGCATAGAACTACCACTCCATTTCGATATTGCGCCCCCGGTGGTCAGGCATAGAACTACCACTCCAGTTCGAAATTGCGCCTCTAGTGGTCAGGCATATAACTACCACTCCATTTCGAAATCGCGCCTCTAGTGGTCAGGCATAGAACTACCACTCCATTTCGAAATTGGGCTTCTAGTGGTCAGGCATAGAACTACCACTCAATTTTGAAATTGCGCTTCTAGTGGCAAGCCATAGAAGTACTACTCCATTTCGAAATCGCGCCTCTAGTGGTCAGGCATAGAACTACCACTCCATTTCGATATTGCGCCCCCGGTGGTCAGGCATAGAACTACCACTCCATTTCGAAATTGCGCTTCTAGTGGTCAGGCATAGAACTACCACTCAATTTTGAAATTGCGCTTCTAGTGACAAGCCATAGAACTACTACTCCATTTCGAAATCGCGCCTCTAGTGGTCAGGCATAGAACTACTATTCCATTTCGTAATCGTGCCTCTAGTGGTCAGGCATAGAACTACCACTCCATTTCGAAATTGCGCTCCCGGTGGTCAGGCATAGAACTACCACTCCATTTCGATATTGCGCCCCCGGTGGTCAGGCATAGAAGTACCACTCCATTTCGATATTGCGCCCCCGGTGGTCAGGCATAGAACTACCACTCCAGTTCGAAATTGCGCCTCCAGTGGTCAGGCATAGAACTACCACTCCATTTCAAAATCGCGCCTCCATTGGTCAGGCATAGAACTACAACTCCATTTCGATATTGCGCCCCCGGTGGTCAGGCATAGAACTACCACTCCATTTCGAAATTGCGCTTCTAGTGGTCAGGCATAGAACTACCACTCAATTTTGAAATTGCGCTTCTAGTGGCAAGCCATAGCAGTGCCACTCCATTGAAATTGCACCTCTAGTGGTCCGCCATAGTAGGTTAACAACATCTGAGTTGGGTCTCTGGTGGTCAACTGCGGTGATACAACACGCATAATTGGACACACAGGTTCTTGCCTGAAAGCAGGAATCAACTTCACGGACTAAATCAGTTTGATCACAATACATTAACATCCAATTAGGTTATTGTTGCATAACTAATTGATGTTTACAATTGAATAAGAAACACAATTCATTTGGTTTGATTCCCGTTTAACCTTTTTGATTTATTTTAGGTTTTATTTCACCTTATGCTTTCATTCATTCCCTCTCCCCCAACAAGGGGACTTGCATAGAAGTTCAACCACTATTAACAACAGTAAACCAGTTACGTACACAATCCCATCAGGAAGTCGTTTGGATGTGATCAGTTGAGCCCTTCGGGTGCTGGGTGCTTACCATTCGCTCTCTGTTGGTTGAGCTTGTCTGTGGCTCTGCTGTCACTGCTTGTGATCGTACAGTTTGTCAGAACCGAAGGGGAGTTCTCAGCAATTGGATGCCCAAAAGCGTGTCAGCCCGGCTACACCCACTGACTCATTACGGGCAAGGCTGACAGGTACCTCAGGCGGTCATTACAACTTTTGAGCAGGACTTCGTTTAGGGTGAGTTCTGAGAACGGCCCTAGCTTGGACTCTCACTAGGGTGGGTGATACCTGAAGGCAATTTTGCCAGCCGATAAGCTGAGCTCCACCTGGGTTGTCTCAGTTGTGCATACAGAATACGCCCTTCCAAGTTAACATTGCTGGGGATCGGGGGAGTGGAAGCCGGACTCAGGCTTGCTTGGCTGGGAGAATGATTCCTGGTCTTAGAGGAATGTTTAATGAGGAGAGGTTAGCTGAGCTGAATCTGTTTAGCCTCGAGCAAAGGAGACTAAGGGGGGACATAATCCAGGTGTTAAATCTGGTCATTGCATTACATTTTTTTTGTATCCACTCCTTTATTTCGTGTTTATTGTTTGTTAGGTGTAATGTCTGTCTTATGTTAGTTATATCCATCCATCCATTTTCCAAACTGCTTATCCTACTGGGTCGCGGGTGGTCCGGAACCTATCCCGGAATGTGGAATGGGCACGAGGCAGGGAACAATCCAGGATGGGGGGCAGCCCATCACAGGGCACACTCACACACAAATCGTGATTATATTATTGCACTATACTATATAAATAAAAAGTAAACTTAATACCAGTTGTGGTAATAAAGTGCACAGAGAGTAAGAGAGAGTAGGGTTTCACATAAACGTATGTTCATTAGCATTTAGTATTCTGATGGCTTTGGGGTTAGAAGCTCTTATTAAATCTGGTTGTTCTGCAATGCATACTGCGGTAACGTTTACCAGAGGGCAGAAGTTCAAACATCTCATGTGCTGGGTGCGTGGGATCTTTTTTAAATATAATTATGCATATGTAGAACTAGGGATATGATCCTGTTAAGTATGATAGTTCTGTCTCATTATTGCAGGATCGACATCCATAGTAACTGTGGTGATCTATCCATTTGTGTGCATGTCTGTGTGTGTGTGTGCGAGCGGGTATACCTATCCTACCCCATAGCGTGATAAATACCTGTTTTTTTTTTCCCTTATGGGGACCACGAAACTGAAAACCAGGAAAACTCTATTTTATAAAAATCTGTGACTGCTGTGGAAAAACTAAAAATGCAAAACCTCTTTTATTTTGCTTGGTTACTTATGGTTATGGTTAGGGCAGGGTGGGGGTTAAGATTGTCATAGTTAGCGTTAGCATTTATCCAATAGAAGTCAATGAGCGGGCCCCATAAGGATAGGTATACCCTATGTGTGTGCATGTGTGTGTTTGTCCCATATTGCCTGGGCTTCAGGATACCTCATAACCCGGAACTTCATCAGAAGTAGTTAGAAAATGGATGAATGGATGGATGGATGGATGGATGGATGGACAGATCAATAAAAGTACAGAACATCCATTTTACAAAGAACCATCAACACTAAATGTATGCACTGGTCATGCTCCTGGAAATTAAACTTTTCTGAAAAGCAGCATGTTCATAAATTAGCTGCTGTTATACCTTGGGGGAACAAATGCAGATGAAATTGTAAAACAAACTGCAGTGGCAAAACAGTTCTGGCTGCCTGTGCTGCCCTGCCTGCCCGCCCTCCTGCCCATTACGTCCTGCCTGTGCCACCCTCCTGCCTGCCCTCCTGCCTGTTTACGTCTTTCCTGTGTGCCCTGCTGCCAGTTATTCTGTATTTACATCCGGACTTAACTAATTGAACCATATAAACCATATAAATCAGGACTTTGTTAACCTGACTTCTGCCCTGTGGAGGATGGGCTCCCCCTTTCACTCTGGTTCCTCCAAAGGTTTCTTACTATGACTGAGTTTATCCTTGCCAATGTCGCTTTCTAATTTTTCAGGCTAGATCTTGCTCACTGGGACAATTGGGCAGGGACAAAGTAAAGTGCTTTGAGACAATGTAAGGCTATGAAAATGTACTATACAAAATAAAGTGAATTGACTTGAGTAATGTGGCACAAAGCAACCCTTCTTTGCCACAGGAAATGTCTGGTGCAATTTCTTTTTTAATTGTACATGTCAATTGCATAATACCCTAAACTAATTCATTATTATTTCTATTATTATCATCATCATCAGTATTTCATTAGTATTCCATGGTATTTAGATTTTTCAGGAATCAGTGTGTGTACTGTATACTTTTTAATTTATTTGCACTATGTGTAGTGTCTCTGCAGCTGTATATACTTGCTGCATTATGCACAAGAACTTCCCTCAGGCATCAGTATAGTTAATCAAATGTAATATTTCTTGCTTGTTTATTAAGTTGTTTTAGGTATTTTGTGTGTTCCACTTAATTTAGTGTAATTAGTCCTAGTTGACTCAGGTTTAGTTAGATTTTTCCTTCTGTTGTTCCTCTGCATCATGCTACTGTCATAAAATTTCAATGTCTTACCTAACTTAAGAGTTTTGTGCATTGTGTTTTGGAGAGAAAGAAATCATTACTTTTTTTCTTTAGATTCATCCACTGATTCTATCACCTATGACACATTCCCCCTGAATATTTGTTTGTTTATTTATGTATTTGCTTGGGGGATGGAATTAACAAACAGAAATAACTGAATGAATCAGGGTAGTGAAAAACATTTATAAACTTATCATTTTGGTATTGGTACGATCCTGTTCTGGTTAGTTAGCCGAGGGAGTAAATCATCCGGAGTTTCATCTCTCAATCTCCTCCTACACCCACTCAGCATCACAGTATGGACTCCCCAATGCAACTGATCTGCACGTATTTGTACTCTGGGAGGAAATTGAAGCCCCCATAGGAAAAACTCAAAGCCTACAGACATATGCACAAAACCAGGGGACATGCTCAGTTCTGCAGGCCTGGAAGTGTGAGAGAAGGCTATTTATTGAGTTTCCCCTCTGCCCCTGGTAAAGATGAAACATGCACAAGTCATTAAACACACATATACTTACATGAAAGTCTGACTGATACTGGAGCTTCCAGTGCCCGTAAACCAGGTACTGGGGTACTCCATTTCCTTCTTGATAATTAGCGCCATTGAAAAAAAAAACGGTGCCTTTCCTAATATTAACTGACTCTCAGACAAATGTACTGCTTGAAGACCCTGCCACTATTCGCATTTTCCAGCAGGAGTCACAAATCTTCATTGCATTCAGTTTATTCTCAGATGAGCTCATGCATGTTTCTATGTGCATCTTTACACTTAAACAAATACAGCTAACCTCTGTTGTTATATTCCATATATATTTGTCGTGACTGGCCTTTTTTCTCAAATGATGGATTTCTGAAACTAAAACTGACAGTATTCTAAAATATTTATATTGCCACATCATCGACACATGTTCTAATATGACATAGCATTCCCCTGGACCATAGTGCGACTTAGAGACAAGATATAACATGCCCTTCACGGTAAAACACTAGATAGGTGCAACACTTAATGTCAACGTTGTCAATGTCAATGTTGACTTAATGTCAACGTTAAATTCATGGATTCGCAAATTAAGTAACACGGTTACAGTACAAAAACGAGCAGAGCTGTGTATGGCATGACTATCTCGCGGCGGCGACAAAATATGCTTATCCTTCTAATTATTCAGAAGAAAATATATTTGCAAGCACAGCCGTTCACGGCTTCCGTACAAAAAGCTGTCACTACGCTACAGGAAGAATACACGACCAATATAGGATTTACACAAGTCTGCTTCTTTTGTTTTATTTAGTAACAACTTTCACAAAAATTGACAGCAATACTGCTAAAAGTGCAGATCTGTTGCCAAATTAAATAAACAAAGAAATTAATCATAAAAATATTCAAAGTATATACAGCCAGGGGCGCCGCTAGCAATTTTGGGCCCTATGACAAAATATGAGGTTGGGCCCCCCTACCACACCCATTCAGATCTCTGGGGGCCCCTAAAGGGCGTGGGCCCTTAGAATTGTCCCAACTTTCCCCCCCTTAGCGGCGCCCCTGTATACAGCTAACCATTTCCAATCGAAAAGTACATACAAGTCTCCAATATAAGTTATACAATGGAGCGCAGATAAAACTTTTAAATAGTAATTAACCAAACTATATAAAGAATACAAGTTTGAATACAGGTAATTTGTATAAATTTTACTGTGTTCAGACTGAAAAATCAGCACCAGCCTTACACACATTGCAGTTCTGCTTTTTTCTTCTTTTAGCATAATTACCCGTTTCACGTTCACGAGGCAGAAGATCCCTGCAAATGTGAAAATTCACAAGTAACAGGCACCATTAACCTCAAGCCATAACAGTCTGCTAGCCTGAACAATAGCAAACTCTATGTATTACCAATTATTACGCAGGTTGTCACTTTATCAAATCATGACTGTTACTAAGAAGTGGGAGTGAAACGCGTCTCACGAGATCTCGCGATATTACAACATGACGAGATTTCTCGTTGGAGCGAAAAGCCGTTTCACGAATGCGCTGCAAATGAGCTGCTGTAAATATGTCGGCATCTGACTAAATTACTATAGTAGATACCCCAGACACTTTTGAATCTTTTGTGTGTCAGCATTTCGGGTGCCCGGCGGAAAATATAAATGGCGAAAGGGAGACAGACAAAACACGAACCATCTGTAAGGACTGTAGAAAGCTAATGCCGCACACAGCGGCTAATGCTACTACTAACTACTATGCAAAGCCATTTGCAGCACCATCATAGCTCTTTATTTAAATTCACTGCACCGGTGAAGAAAACATTTTTTAAAAAATGTTATGTTTATTATTGGGTGCTTTCCACTTCATGCACCCACATACAGCGCTAGCTTAAAGCAATGCATTCTGGTCCTGACGCAATGCATCATGGTTATATTTTTTATCGCCCGTTGCATTACGTCACCATGTCACATGGTACCAAAACTCCGCGAGAGCAAGACACATCAGGCAGCACCTCTTAGCAGGCTGCACAGGCTGGATCCGCCTCCATTACGACACAACTTTGCCCTTATTGGCTTAAGATTTTAGTTACATACATGACGTTTGTATATCTGCTATTTCTCCCGAGAAGCAGGTAAAGCGGTAACTGCTTTTCAATTAATTTACTTGGTAAAATTAAATTTAAATAAATGATATGAATATTGTAATAGTACTCGTGAGCTTTGTTTGTTGTTAGTTACTATAATGTTGCGCTGCTTTATTTGTTTAATCGTCTTGTCTGTGAAGACATTCAAGTTAATCAAATAAGAACTGCACTGTACACTGTACATGACCATAAAAACTTTGAATCCTTGAAATAAATGTTTTTGATCTTTTCCTTGGCAGTTATCTTTTTACACAGGGCCTCTATGTACACAATAGTTATTTTTTTCACGACTAACAGTATGGATCAGGAGTTGGTTATTGTAAAAGAAGTAATGTGCATGCAGGTGATATTTGTATAGATTTATATTTACCCCTAGGTGATAAGTTTGACAGTCATTTCTTTTACCGTTTGGCCTCTCGGTTGAACATAATAGTGGCGCGAGCAGCTCCACTTGGTTTTTTAAAAATACTCAGCCATGAACTTTTGGTGAACTCAGGTGAATCCCTTCCTTCAGTAGTAAACCTTGGTAGTTTCAGCCGTTTACACATTGTCTCACTAAAAGGTTGATAATATATTTGTCCTTTTACATAGTGATAAAATATACGCGATAAAAATGTGAATATTCATAGATTCAGGACTAACAAAGTAGCTAACAGAAACTCAGACTAACAAAAGGTGCAAATACATACTCAGTTGGTTCCATTGTGTTGATTACATTATAATGTTTACATTGTAATGATTATATCATGGATATTTGGCATACTTTTTATAAAATCGTAATTCTTATATTCTGCGTTATATAGTGCTAAATAATATTCCATAGATGGATGGACTTTATTAATCCCCGTGGGGAAATTGTGTTTTTTATGTCTCCCTCAACTTACTCTTTGTGGAGTAAGTTGTCCGCGAAGTGCAGCTACCTGTTGGGGCGCCCAGGGAGCTGGGGGTTAAGGGCCTTGCTCAAGGACCCACAGACGTGCTGAGGCTGGGTTAGTTTCAACTGGTGACCTCATTACAGGCACAAGGACTGACCCCTGCCCCCCAACTGTGTATGAGTAGCATTTATGCTGTTTCTTGAGTGTGAGCTAGTACATAAACCAGCTAGTGCTCACCATTGCAAAAATACTCTAGCTTTCTGTCATACACATTTTTTTATTTTCTTACATTGTCCGTTTTTGTTCATAGTCTGTAATATTCTGAATAACGACAATGTAGAGGAAAAACAGATTAAATTCTCCTTGTTTGTAATTTCCCCATGTAATCCACTGCCTTGTGGTAAGAGGTGCAAAAGTCAGACGCGTTGAATGATGAGGATACGATATTGAGTTTAGTTCTTGAGAGGATTTATTCATATGATATTTTAACACACAGTACTTTGAACTGGTTTGTTTGGCGCAAAAGGGCCGATATGCAGACACCATCACACATGGCAAATACGGTCAATGACTGTTTCACTTTGCACCTTCAGCCCTGAGCCGCGTAATCTCAGCACCTTTAATAACAACCATTGCTGCCTCCTACAGGTGGGAATACACTTAGACAATAGTAAATATCACTAAGGCAGGCAAGTACCTCTCGTTTCAAGTGTTGCAATACTATATAACATTATATTATAAACAATAAATACGAATAAATAAAAACATTAAACAAATAAACATAATCAATAATATTCATGAATAATTATGCTTAATATACAAATAAAAGAATAGCTCCTGCAGATGATTTCAGATAACTACTGGAACAATGAGTTCTGGAGGGGAGCAAGCTCTGTTACATGCTATAGAAATGTTGATCTGATTCCTTTCATTATCAGATTGTTACCACTGTTAAAAACCACAGATATTGTATTCTGATTGTATGCATTTCCTTATTAGGGCATGTCAGTTACTTCTGTTAAAAAATCCGTTTATTCTGACGTCGTAAATTTCCTGATCAGAGTTTACCCTCTTTAAAGTGATGGAGGTCCACTTGTGCCAAAGATACATCGATATGCATATGAGATTTCGTTTGTGCCAAAAATATGTAAATAGCACACAGTCCATGTCGACTGAGCATGTGACAAAGAATTTTTCTGTGACAATTCTATTTTGTCAATGAGTTTGTCTGTGGAGCCCCTGAAGGGACCTAATGGTGTCCGCTAATTAGATACCCAGAAATAAACTGTGTGGCTCCTGCCCAAGCATTGCTGCCCAAACAGCAGCTTCCTCCTTATGCCACCGAGGGAGGAGTAGCCAGTGGTTCCCCTGCCCCTTCCCCTCTCCCCCCTGCAGACGAGGATCATAACCATTCAGCACCCGACTCTACCTCCTTCTCGGTGAAGAAGTGCCGTGGCGAAACGCTCAGGCAGCAGGACGAGGTAGCAGAAATTCTTGCCCCTATGTTGGTATGTCCAAATCCTCAAGGGGGAGATAAGGTTTGCTCATCTGACACTGTAGATGAAGGAGTTGAACATAAGAACATAAGAACTATACAAACGAGACGAGGCCATTCGGCCCATCAAGCTCGCTTGGGGAGAACTAAACTAATAGCTCAGAGTCGTTAAAATCTTATCTAGCTCTGATTTAAAGGAACCCAAGGATTCAGCTTGCACTACATTATCAGGAAGACTATTCCATACTCTACACGCTGCGTAAAGAAGTGCTTCCTTAAATCCAGCTTGAAATGTTCTCCCGCTAATTTCCACCTATGGCCACGAGTTCGTGTATTTAAACTAATGCTGAAGTAACTATTTGGTTGAACAGCATCCAAACCTGTTAGAATCTTATATACCTGGATCATGTCCCCCCTCAATCTCCTTTGCTTGAGACTGAACAGATTTAGCTCAAGTAACCGTTCCTCGTATGACATTCCTCTAAGACCAGGAATCATTTTTGTGGCCCTACGCTGCACCTTTTCTAAGGCCACAATGTCCTTTTTAAGATATGGTGACCAAACCTGCACACAATATTCTAGGTGAGGTCTCACCAAGGAATTGTATAATCTTAGCATTACCTCCCTTGACTTAAACTCCACACACCTGGAGATATACCCCAACATCCTATTGGCCTTTTTTATTGCTTCCCCACACTGGCGAGAATGGGACATGGAAGCATCAACATACACACCAAGGTCTTTCTCATGATCAGCTACCTTTATTTCAGTGACACCCATGAAATACCTGTACTTTATATTTCTGCTCCCTAGATGGAGTACCTTATATTTATCGACGTTAAATTTCATCTGCCAGGTATCGGCCCAGTCACTAATTAAATCAAGATCCCGCTGTAGCTGCTGAGCCACTAATTCAGTATCTGCTACACCACCCACCTTGGTGTCATCTGCAAATTTCACCAGTTTACTGTATATATTGGTATCCATATCATTTATGTAAATTAGGAACAATAGTGGTCCTAAAATCGAACCCTGCGGTACCCCACTATGAACGCAAGCCCACTGTGAGTTGAAGGACATTGCCAGTGACCTGCTGGACCCCAGGCAGAACAGGCCTCACCATGCGACAGCCCTTCAGAGACTGGTCCTCCTGCGCATGGACTGGGGCATGATGCATCAGTTTAAACAGGAGCCTGGTAAATCCTGCGAGTGCTACACCAAGCGACTGATGGCAGCATTCTCCAACTACAGTGGGATGGACTCCACAACGGACCGAGAGTGTATGTGATGTAAAATACACTAAGATAGGTAAAAACTCTTTTGTGGACTAAGTAAAACAAACATTTTATGTTCTAGTTTTCTTAAAACTACTGAAACAAATAATTGGCTACACTGCAGTTCCGCTGTTTTGTTTGGCACCCCTGCATGTCGTGCATTGTGTGGAAAAAACCTGAAGGCTGAGGAATGTTACGTAACACAGCTAGAATGTAAAAACTCTCTCTGGTGTAATTCACTGCATAAAACCAATGGTGTTAAGTGTGATGTCTTCTTCATAACACTCCCTGATGTTTGTGTCCGTGACCATGAGATAGGGTGGGCTGCTTTTCTTCCTTCCTTTGACTAGTATTCCTCCTAAATTGTTCATCTGTATTTGCTGCATTGGTACTTGATGTGCGTGTGCCTTGTGTCACGATCGCCATTTAACGGGAGCGGCGGACGGGCAGGAAACAGGCAAGGCAGGCAGGATACGGGGATTTATTAGGAACACGGGGTGCAGGAAACATCTCACGCAGACGGACTTCAATGACGGACACTGAACTCTAGTAAGACATGAACTCAAATAGACAGGACTGATTGAAAATAATCGGACACAGCTGGGTACGATCAGGGAAGCACACGTGGATAATCAGGGGGCGTGGCACACACGGTGGTCAGACTGTCCGGGACCTCCTCGGGGACTAGGGCAGGAAAGTCTGGAGCTGGGTCAGGGACAGGAGTGGGGCCAGGAACAAGAGCCCCAGGGGGCACAGTCATTTGAGGCGGAGGGAGCGCCTCGGGCGTGGGCTCTGGGGCCGCAGGGGGCAGCGGAGGCGGCTGCTCAGGAGCTACGGGCAAAGCAGGCGGCGGCTGCTCGGGCTCTGGGGCCGCAGGGGGCAGCGGAGGCGGCTGCTCGGGCTGCGCAGGAGCTATGGGCGACGAAGGCAACTGCTCAGACGCTGTAGCAGGAACCCAGGACTTTATGCTCAGCCCACTGCTGTTAACTCCGATGACTCACAACTGAGCAGCAATGCACATTTCGAATTCCATCATCAACATCAGGCAGATGACAAGACTGTTGTGGGTCTCATCAATAAAAACGGTGACTCAGCATACAAAGAGGAAGTGTGATGACTATCGGACTGCTGCAGAGCCAACAACCTGTCTCTGAATGTTGACCAAAGAGATGGTTGTTGACGTTAGAAGAACACAAAACACAGAGTGACCACTCTCTGCTGCACATCGATGGCTCATCTGTGGAGATCGTAGAGAGTACCAGATTCCTTGTTGTCCATCTGGCGGAGAATCTCACCAGGTCCTTCAACATCAGCTCCATAGTAAGGAAAGCACAGCAGCACCTCTACTCTCCACGGAAGCTCAGAAAAGCCCATCTCCCATTCTCACACTCTATTGGGGAACTGTTGAAAGCACCCTGAGCAGCTGCATCACGGTCTGCTTTGAGAACTGTGTCGCCTCAGATCACAAGTCCCTACAACAGATAGTGATGACAGGTGAGAAAATCATTGGGAGTATCGTGTTAGAGAAATATGTACTTTTTTTATCATCATTTTGCTAGACGCTTAGAAACAACACCCTGCCGCAGCTTGATCTTAATTGAGCAATAACACGTCTCAAGAACTGTCGCTTGAATATTTCCACCCCATATATGGTGACAAACAATGTTCAATGTCAGTTGCATATCCTGTTTGTGTACCTCAATAAAAGACACTGCGAGGGGAGTTACTCTTTCGAAGTTGGCTGAGTTCGACTGAGAGGCTGACACCTCGAGGTCAGGACCGGGCTTCCCTTTGTAAGGAAAAGTGGTAAAAATGTCCCAAGGTTCTTGGTTGATCATTTGAATGCAGACAATGTTAGGAATTTATGATCATGGGGGAAGCCAGGGAGAGAATGGGGGTTCCAGTTGGCACCACTATGGTGATAAGGATAAGATAAGGTGATAAGAATTGAATTACAATGATCATAAAAGTCTCCACCCTGTCCTGTCCCGTCCCTGTCTCAGGATCCTCACACTCCAGGGGGTCACTCTTTATATGTAAATTCACTCACAACACCTACACACAACACCTTGGTGGGGAGGGCCTTTTTGGGTATAAAGGGGGGTGAAGAACTGTCTTCAATTTGTATCTGAGCTGCCTTTCAGTACCCGGTGTGTCTCTACACTGTATTACATTGTATTATTTTTGCTGTTCAATAAACCATCATTTTGCTGAAACTGCGGAGACTCTGCAAGTGGATTCCCTACACCTTGCAGCAAGTAAAACGTCATCACAGCTGTCTGTGTTGTTCTGTGTTCAGAGACTGGTTTGTTTCCAGCGCATCTTCAGAAGAAGATAACCCTAACATATCTCTCCCCTCCATCACAGATATTCACACCACACACTGCATCCGCAAAGCCACCACCATTGTGGATGACCCCACCCACCCCTCACATTATCGTTTCACCCTCCTGCCTTCTGGAAATAGGTCCCGGAGCATTCGGGCCTTCACAGCCAGACTCAAACAGCTTTATCCCCCATGCCGTCAGACTACTGAACTCTCAGGGACTAATCTGATACCACACACACATACACTCATTAACACACTTTATTATTTAACTACTATTTTTTATCTTATTGTCGCCATGTTTACAGTTACTTTTATTTATTTTTATTGCTACCTCATTGGACAACCAAACTGCGCCTTCTCAGTACTGGGTTTACTGTGCTGTTTGTGCTCGTTGGTGTCAGTTGTCCTCTCTTTTTGCACTGTCCTGCAATGTTTGCACAGTTTTTGCTCATTATGCACCATACAGTATGTTGCTAGGTTGGTATGTGTTAGTCTTCTGTTAATTTAAGTAGCACCTTGGTCCGAGGGAAACAGTTTCTTTTGTAACTGTACTATACTCAACTGTGTAAAGTTAAAAATAACATTAAAGACCTACTTGACTTTTACTGAACAGGTGCTAAAGTGAAATTACTTGCTTCTGGGAAAGAACTCCAGCTGAAATTCTGTACAACAATTATGGGAGACATATGGGAAGGACGCGGTGTCAGACCTGCCCCAGTGGGACGAATGTGGTTTTCCTAGTAACAGCAGCTTCAGTCCCAATCAGATAAGCCAGATGCATCTGAAATTAGAGGAACGGGATCAGACTGGTTGCTCAGGGACTAATGTGGTAGAACTAAAACAGAGACAAATTGGACGGTGTTTCAATTGTGGGAAAATGAGACAAAGCAGGCAGAGGAGATGCGGGTGGCAAAGAAGCATGAGATAAGGAATGCAGAGAATGTGGATGAGGGTGAGACTCCTGTGAAAACTGTGTATTGAAAATTAGGGCCATAGTATTGTCATCCATCCTGTCAGGGTATGGAAATACACTGAGGGTAAATGGCCTAATGCAGGAAGTGTCTTAATCCTATAACATCCAGCTGATTCAGGCTGTGGGGGACAGTGTAGTACTGCACTCTTCTGGCTGGGACCTTGAATAAATGAATGAATGTTACATTTATACAGCCCTTTTCTAAGATACACAAAGAGCTTTACAGAAGCACTGGGGAGCCACTTCAACCCAAACGTGAGGCAGCAGGAGAGGGGGCCCAGGCAGAGAGAACAGCCAACAAGACGGGTGCTTCCACAGACAGGACGGGGGCCCCGGCAGACCAACGCTGACGACTCCTGGGACCAAGTCAACAGAGCAGCTGTCGTCATTGTGACTCACCCTCATACATCCATCCATTGTCTAAACCGCTTATGCTACTGGGTCGCGGGGGGTCCAGAGCCTATCCTGGAAGGATCTGTGCACGAGGCAGGGAACAACCCAGGACGGGGGGGCAGCTCATTGCAAGGCACATTCACACACCATTCACACACACATGCACTCCTACGGCCAATTTAGCAAGAGAGAACATGCAAACTCCCCACACATGTGACCCAGGCGGAGACTCGAACCTGAGTCCCAGTGGTGGGAGGTAACAGTGCTAATCACTGCACCACCAAGCAGCCCCACCCTCATACATGATTTCTGATTCTTGATTTTAATCCCCTTTTCTGTTTTTGGCAACATATAAAGTGCTGTGAATGTCACTGTCAGATTGTCATATCATCCTCCAGTTGTCCCTTGTCACCCTGGATGCACATTGAGTGTTTGCTAAATATTTTATCTTGTAGTGTTCCTGATTTTTTCCTGTGTTTTAATTTGCAATTCTCAAATTTCATGACTGGCATCCGTGGGGACGATTAATTAAACCTGTTAACTCTGCACTTCAATTTCAAACTGTTGGTAACATGTGTACATATTTTTGTCTGATCTTTTCACCACCAGGTGGCGATATAGCAACTCCAGAGTTATTGATGGCTAGAACAAAAAAAACACAGTAACACAGAGGTGTAGCTAAAAATTCTGGGCCCCTGACAGAATGTCACCTTGCGCCCTCTGTCGAATTTTACATTCTGTGAAAGAGATTTGTTGAGCCATCTTCCAATGTAATCCAATCCAGCTCTTTATTTGAAAAGCACTTTAAACAACCTTATGGACCAAAGTGCTGCACAAAGGAATAAATAAAAACATTCACACACTTAAAAACGAAGTAAAAGAAATTTAATAAAAACCAAAACATTCAATGTGAGTAAAAGGCCATTAATAAAAATTTAAAAAAATCTATTAATTAATAAAGAAAAGGCTAAGATTAAAATAAGATTTACTATTAAAATTAACATCTCACAATGTGTCAAAGGTGAAGGAGAAGAGATTAGAAGAGATTTAAAAACGGACAGAGGGGATTCCTCTCTAATGTGAAAAGGCAAGTCATTCCACATTTTAGGAGCTGCGACTGCAAAGGCTCGATCCCCTCTAAGCTCACGCTGAGTCTTAGGAACCGTCAGGAACAGCTGATCAGCTGACCTGAGAGAGCGGGTGGGGGTGTAAGGGTGAAGCAGCTCACACAGGTCAGATGGAGCAAGACCACTGAGGGCTTTAAAAGCAAATAACAGAATTTTAAAATGAATCCTAAAATGTACGGGCAGCCAGTGGAGTGAGGCTAAAATGGGGGAGACATGCTCATATTTCCATGTGCGGCAGCATTTTGAACCTTCTGGAGGTGAACAATAGTGGAGCCTCTAACCCCAACATAGAGGGCGTTACAGTGGTCCAAACTAGTAGTGACAAAAGAGTGGATTACTGTCTCAAAGTGCTGCCTAGAAAGAATTGGCTTTATTTTGGCCAACTGCCTCAATTGTAAAAAGCTTGACTTGACAACTAACCTTATCTGAGTGTCAAACTTAAGGTTGGTGTCGACTTTAACCCCTAGGTGTGTGATGACTGGTTTACAATATTGTTCCAAGGAACCTAAAATTACAGTGGAGGTCAGAGGAGTGGAGTTACCAAAAACCAACACTTCTGTCCATTACCTCCCCACTTCCTTGTTAGTTACAATATTTGTTCTGCATTACTGTACTGCTTTGGAGCCTTTTGATATTAAGGTGAATAACACAGGTGAAAAATTAAGGTGAAAAAAGAGACAGATGCATTGACAGCAGTCGTGGCCACACTTTGGACTGGGAGTGTAAGAGCAAAGGAAACTGAATCCACTATGTTCTGTCCTGTAAATTTTTATTAAACACCACATGACACACATACGAGTCCTGTTTTAACTTTCAGGGCTGATGGTCTGCAGCCTGGCTTGTGTTCTACAGTGCAGCGCAGGTGCAGTCACTGTGCTGAGCCCGGCGTTATATTAATGACGCAGCCTTTCACACTGACCAGTGAGAAATAACCTTGAAAATGACTGTGCTCTTTGTGGTTCTCCTTTTTTCTTACCACCAAGCAAGAGACTAAACATATTTTCTACTTATCAGTTATCAGAAATCAGAAATGTCATGCAGTAATCAGAGGTTAGACAGCAAGAATGACTTTTGTATTTTTATCTTTTGTCAATCTTTTATCCAGCGACTACTAATTCTCATCGGGGTCTGGAGAGGGTGGGACCTGTCCCAGGAAGCACAGAGCACAGGCCTGCATGGGATGCCATTCCACACAAGCAAAAACAATTAAGATGGTCAGATTTGCCTCACTGTGTGATTTTGACTGAAAGATGAACTAAGCACAGTCTTGTGTGTATAAAAATGCGTAGATTCATTTAACTTTAACAATGAGATTCAGCAACATGACCTTATAGTGTTAATGATCGGTATCTTACTGGTATTAACTGAATTATGCAAAATTCTACATTATTCTATATTATTGCACCCAAATTGTTCATACTGACTAAATGTAATTACTGACATCCTGGACATACTGCTTTTTAGGTTTGAATTTAAAATGTTAGTAGACAAATTCATGCTGTCAATAACATCTCACTTGCTCACCCACTTTTAGATAAAAATACCCTTTGTGGTTTTTCTAGTGAAGCAGTGGGCCTGAGCTGAGGACCTGATGGTTGTGTGGTTTTCGCTCACTGAGAAGAGAGACACAAACACCCTGCTCTCAGTCGGTCAGTCTTCCTGTAAAATGCAGAGGTGAGACTGCTAGTGGAAAATTACTGACTGCAGCGTCAACAACACATATAAACAGCAGCACAAACAAAATGTTCCACAAATGCAGGACATCTGTATGCTTACAGCACACATCAGACACGCTGACCCTCAGCACTGAGCTCCTCCAGGCTCTGTGCTCTCCCTCTTCTCTTCAATTTCTACACAAATCACTGCTGCTCCAGTGAAGATCCTGAATTTTGCAGGTGATACTACTGTGTTTGCCATCATAACTGAAGGTGATGAGTCTGCCTACAGACTGGAAGTCGTACAGCTGACCATCCAGTTCTGAACTCACATTATCCCAAATGTCCACATGCTTAGACTCCTCTCATCATCAGGGAGGAGCGTCCCTTGGCACTGTAGAGTAGATGGATGAGAGCAGGCTGATAACAAGGCTGTCATCAATTTTATGTGACACCTCTCACCCCCCCAGCAGACTATGGAGGCCCGTAAGGGCAGCTCCTTCAGTAAGAGACTCAGACACCCGGCGTGTGACAGAACGGTACCGCAGGTCATTGGGCCCCACAGCAGTCAGGCTTTATAATCTGCACTCTGCTCATTGAACTTTTCCCCTGTTCACTGTCTTCTGATACAGTTTCTATCTGCTGCTGATCTGCAATATTGTTCCTCCTTATTCACTGATGTGCAGTGTTGCATTGAGCCAGTGCATTATGCCCTGTGTGGCAGCTTCCTTTGGGAGGCTAATATCTGGCACATGAGCAATAATGTTACATGCAATAGGATTGTGTATAAGTTAAGGATTGTGTATAAGTTAATTTTAATATTCCTATAATATTCCTCTGTATGTAATATATTCTTATTTTTTGTTTCTATTATTACCCTATATTTATATATACATCCATTTATTTTACATTCATAATGATGTTGTTTGTTGTTTTGTGCCCCACTGCTCTTGTAACAAGCCTCAGTCTTGACTCTCCCTTTTAAGGTCTTGGCCTTAAATCACACTCGATATAGGTGGTGTCGTCCCCATCACCCTGACCAGGATACATGCTGTAAGATTAATGGATGGTGTTTATCTGTGTGATGAAAAAGAATGTGAATAAAACAAAAATGTACCATTATAAATGGGAGCCCTAGGATGTGTGGTGGTTAGAGATGTGGACTGATGAGAATTTTGCTTTTCTAAAGTTCTGTTGTGAAAACTGTACATTCCGTTCCATGTACAGTAGTGATATGTAGCAATCATGTGCTCCAGTCAAATGTCCAGCTGCATGAATAATAATGGTGGCTTGTTTGGATAAAATAACTTAGGCTGAATACTTGAAAGCGTGACCTGGGTGAGGTAGAGAGGAAACAGGGTCTTACAAGAAGCAGATATTGTTCTGTCTGTGTGGTTTTTACTCTTTGCAAAGTGAGTCCAGCACAGTGCAGTCAGTGGGTCAGTCTTCCTGAGCTGCATCTAACCAGTGGAAACATCTGCAGCACTGCAGAGAAGCACTCAGCAGACAAACAAACCCAAACAGCTTACAGCTGTATGTCACTTTTGGACAGAGGTGGACAAAGTACACAACTTCACTACTTGAGTTAAGTATAGATACTCCTCGTCAAATAATACTCAAAGTTTTTCAGTTAATTTTTTACTTCAGTTAAAGTACTGGAGTATTTGCATCTAAAAATACTTAAGTATTCAAAAGTACATTATGTTTTAAATGCAAGACATTTTTCAGAACCTAATGACTCCTGAACACCCCACTGAATACACTGACTGGCTTGTACATCTTGTAGAATAAAAAGCTTGTGGAATATGATACAATGACTATAGAAACACAACTGACATAACAAAAGTACAGCCATTGTCATTTTCATCTTATTTAACACCCCCCACCCCACTCACACAAAAGAGCATGGTAGTGTTCTTACAGAGCCGTAGCAGTGTGTGTGTGTGCATGTGTGCATGTGTGTTTGTGTGTGTGTGTGTCTATGTGTGTGTGTGTTTGTGTGTCTGTGTATGTTTGTGTGTGTGTCTATGTGTGTGTATGTTTGTGAGCCAAGTAACAAGACAGGGAGCAAGAAACAAAACTCCTCTTTCTTAATTATCCACATCGTTATTAACGACACAGGTATATATACAGGTACATATACAGGTACATGTATATACTCAAAAATACATCCAGAACACACAATTAAATGAAAAACGTAATTTAAGAACACTTGAAATTTTCATTCAGTTTCTTTCATCTGTTTAATATAATCGATCAGTCCCTGTGCGTTTGCCCCAAACCATTCAGCATGGTACACAAGGGAGACAAGTAAGCATGTGTGACATCAAAGAACTGATTGCAGCAACTCAGCCTTTCCACAACATTAAAGCCGCTTATTCCCCCCCATGCCATGAAGAAATAATCTCTGTGGCTCCCCTCTCCCCCTCCCTCAGCCCCCAGTCTGGCTTGAACATTTGCACTTCCAGTAAAAATGCGCCCCAAACACACTGACACCAAACTCAGCACCGGTGCTCCGTAAAATCCCGTGATTCAGTCTCAGAAGCACTGGCTCCCCTGCCCTCCTCTGAACATTATTAAAGCTACACCCTGAACACTCTGTGTGACTGACATGAATGAGAAGCATCTTTATTCATAATCTCTGTAGCGGAGGTCAGAATACAGAGTGTCATTATTCCCGTCTTTCTTCTGTCTCCTGGGTTTTGGCTTCTTAAGGTTCAGGGCAGCGTAATTCAGTGTGTCCTCGTCATGGCACTGTGGAGACAAAGATGGCAGAATTGGATGGATCAAATCGGTTTGCTATTACCTATTTTCACAAATAGCACTTAAAATGCTGATCCCAGGATGGAAATCAGTCTGAGGTTCATTTGTTTTACTGACGATTTGTAATTTGAAATATTTATTACATACTTGCTTGCGTGACCATTCCACTTTTGATATATCACTGTTCTTTTCATCTGTTTAAAATATATAACACATCAATATATTATTTAATTTCGCACGGTATCATACCGTGGTCAGATAACATTCCGAATTTTCAAGCAATCAACATCCTTTTTGTCTCAAAAATGAAAGTAAAAATGACTTCTGTCAATTTAAGTGTGCATGTTTGGATACGTGTCATTTGTTCTCATATATCATATATAATAAAATTGCTATAAAGGAGATCTTGGTAATAAAAGTTATTGATATGCAACTTATTGCAACATGTATATTTCAATAGATTTTGCAAAATATGAAAGATATAATACAAAAATGTAAATCTTACAGTACAAAAAGGTTTATATAAATAAGGTGAGATTTAATAATGGATTTTAAAACTGTATTACCTGCAAGAGTGGTTTTAATATGAAAATGTTATCTATCATAAAACAATTTTATATTTCTATAATTTGTTAAAATCTACATTTTGTCCTTCTGAGTGCATAAAGCCGGGCAGCGTACCTGCACAGTGTGTACAGGTCAGTTTACATCTTATACAAATGAGAGCAACGTTCAGAATAATGCTGCAAGATAAAACTATCAGCAAGCCAGAGTGAAGAGGATCCAGCAGCTTCTGAAAGCCTGTAACAAAGAGATAGATTTCAGCATAATGATATAGAGACACATTTCCCATTTGCTTACATTACATTAGTTAAAGATCAAATCGATAACACATTACAGCAGTTGTTTTGTAAATAGTCCATTTTTAACATGAACTTCTAGTATTTTGTATTTTAACAATTTATATTAATATTTGAAATAATTATTAAATTAGGCTCCGGACCCCCCGCGACCCAATAGGATAAGCGGTTTGGAAAATGGATGGATGGATGGATATTAATATTTGAAATAATTATTAAATTAGGCTCCGGACCCCCCGCGACCCAATAGGATAAGCGGTTTGGAAAATGGATGGATGGATGGATAATTATTAAATTAACATCTGTGTAATTTAATTTAAGCACTTAAATTAGAAAATTCATTACATTAAAAAAAGAAATAAATGTCTTAATAGCAGAATAAGCTAAATAAAACTTTGAAGCAGATATACTCTCCACACTGGGTGCTACCATCTATATCCAGCTGTGTGCCGTTCCCAAACAGCATCTCCCCACACTGGGTGTTACCATCTATATCCAGCTATGTGCCGTTCCCAAACAGCATCTCCCCACACATGGCCACAGCGCAGTAGTAAGTCCCAGCATCGGAGAGGCTGAGGTTCCCCTTGGGGAGGCTGTAGACGCAGCTCCGTGTAGGAGATCCAGCCTCAGGGCTCTTCTCACACTCATCACTGCTGTTTCCAGGGCTGTAAATGACTCCAGGAAGGGATTCTCCTGATCCATGTCTGAACCAGTAAACACTGTGTTCTCCTGCACAGCTCCCAGTCTCTATCGTACACTGCAGGCTCACAGAGTCTCCTGGCTGCAATGTGTCAGACACAGGCTGCTGTACCACAGTCCTGCTGTTGGAGTCTTTACCTGAAAAGCAAAATAGTCATGATGACAGCCCTTTGAGAATAACAATGGAAAATACAGATCCTCAAAAATTGTTCTTACAGATTTTTGGGAACTGAATCGATGTTCTTCTAGCCATCCAAGAAATCAGTAACTTCTTGGAGAACAGCTGACATTCTTCTCTCTTTTTATTGTATTACTGCTTATTAGTATATATCAGGTAACACTATACATTAACTGCACCTACATAATACCTAAATAAAAATTATATGATAATAACAAACATTATAATCATATAATGTCTTGTATTAATGTATGAAGGTAGATGAATATAATTAATTTCAATTCAAAGAAATGAAGTGTGTAAAGTGTACTTTATATTTTCATGATTTTCGTGACTTTACATTTGGTTTATGTTGCCCCTTTTCCACAGGAAGGTATTTATTGTTTTTGCATATTTAGCTCTTGATGTGTTTTGGTATTTTTGAGCATTTTGCTGTAGTACCTGCATAATTTAATTCAAGAGCCGAAGAGCTGTTTGCCCATTACTAGTTTGTCTATCTTTTAACATTAAAGAAAAAGTATACATAGTAAAAGGAATTACTTGGTTTCGTAGTTCCTCCTATTTATTTTCTTATGCACACAAAAGTAAGTTTTTCCGTTCAACCATAGCACTACAGCGAAAAGCAAAACGTCATGGCAAATACAATTATGCTTTATTCCAATACACATTGCTAATTTTTCATTATTATTACATTTATTCAGCATAATATCTTCAAAGGTTTCATGATTTAATTTGCAATCTTCTGGCCTGAAATCTTTTCCTGCTACACTGAAGACTCTCTCAGCGTGTGCAGAGAAAGCTGCAGCCAAAGGGTTGGCATCCTCTGATAAACATGGTTGGTTCAGGTATCGGTGACATTATGTGAACCTTTCATGGCAGGAATAGGGACTAGTTTGACTTTTGATGCAGGAAAAGTGTTTGGGACTGTTAGGTTGAAGAAACAGTTGTTAATCATTTCTGTATGATCAGCAATGAGTGTAAATATATATGTATACGTTATTTCTTATCTTCTAGCCACATACTCTTAGCTATTGTACTCTAAGTAGGTGGTTAACAGCTGCCTACTTAGATAAGAATCTCACTTCCCTCTCTTGCGCCCCCCATTGACTATAAATAAAGAAGACAAGGGGAACCACCCTTTGTAACACATTCTGCTGTAGTTTGCATTGCAGAGAGTGTGGGTACCCTTGCAAGTAAAACTGTAACCTGTGTGTGTCTCATAAATGTGGAGTTGGGGTGGAAACGCCGGGCGCTTTCCCCAACATAGAATTTGGTCCTTCGAGCCGGATCCGAGGAACCCCGAAGACGTCTCCAGTACGCCGAGAGAAGCGACACCGAAGTCTGTCGACAGCCACTCGAAGTCGGGTGCAAGAAAGACCTGTGATGTGAATTCGTCATCAGGCCGGTGGTTAGAACTGCGCTCGACGTCTGGTGATGTCTGAAGGACCTCGGTGACGGATCAGAGAGCACACTATACAGGTGAGAGATATGGCACCTAAGTGAGTAGGTGGCCAAGTGAGAGATACGGCACCTAAATAAGTAGGTGGCCAAGACATGCATGTGGTTGAGGTTAGCCGAAATTAACCGGGAGAGAAAGTAGGCGTTGTTGGAAATATATACAGTGTTGTATGTGGATGTGTTTTTATAGGTTTTAGATTAACCTACACGATCCACCCTAAAAGCAACAACATACTGGTGACTGAAGGATCAAGGACGGGTTTCATCCCTGAAAACTAACACCGCTGCTCTAATAGGGAGCAGTAGAAGGCCGTGTTAGTGTCCTCCTGAGGTCTCATGCCAGAGACTTGCTTTTAGGATTTTTTATTTTTTGTAGTGTATCCATTAAAAGGTAACAATGGGGAAGAATCAAAGTAAACAAATGGAACTAGAGGGAGATGAGAAGTTTATGGAAGGATATAAGCCAGGATCAGGACAAATAAGTAGTCAGAGATGGAGGAAAAAAACATGGGTTTGAAGGAAAACTCCACACTCCAGATATATTAAAATTACAGGGAAACTTAAAACTGGAGATGTTACAGACTACCAATAAGAAAGAAGGTAAAGACAGAAAAAAAGAATATGTTTTTTCTGATGCATGGTTAGAACAGAGTAAATTAAGAGATAATAAAAGACAGCAAAAAAAGGGAAATAAGGAGAAAAAATTACAGGCGACTTTAATTACACTAGATGAGGAGACGGCAACAAAATCTTCTGCCGCTCCAGTTCCCTTACTGCCCCCACAAATTCCAATGATTGCGCCTGCACCAGTTCCAGCTGTAAATAGACGACAAATAGGAGGAGGGGAATCATCTCGAATGATGACCCGAGGGTCTAACCCTTCTCTGTATCCGTTAAAGGATCTGGAGACAAGTAAAGTACGCTGGCATCCAAAAAATGACACAGAACAGGAAGACTGGGAGAATGATTTGGTGTGTCCACTCGTAGAAGTGGCAAATCCAAATCGAGGCCCAAATAATGCAGGACCCGAAACTATGTTAGTATATAGACCCTGGACCGCTGAGGATAGAACAGCGGCTTTAAAAGGAATACCCCCGGTTGAAGAAGGGGTACCCGAGTTTTGGACTGCCATCCTAGAATTACAAAGTAGTTTTCATTTGAACGGCAGGGAAATGTATAGATGTCTCAGACAGTTGTTTACCCATAAATGGGGACGTGTAGCGGGAGACTTCACAGGACATGGTAATAATGATGAAGTCTTAGCACATGACTCGCAGGAACTCATACAAGCATTACGAGACTTGCGAAACAGGGTAGAGACAGCCTTCGTAAGACGCGCAGACTATGGACGAATAGCGCAATGTAAACAAAAAGATGGAGAGGAACCTGAGGATTTTATGGATAGAATGAGAGTTGTATTTAGAGGAAACTCAGGGATCCCATTTGATGAAGAGGCAGTAGGAGTGTACCAACAACAGCTAAAACGAGCTTTTGTCGCAGGCCTAAAGCCCGAATTGCGAAAATATCTTGACAAACATTGGGTACATCAGAATACTGGTTCAGTCCAACAAGCACTATAATATGCTCAACACGCGCAGAAAGCGCAGAAACAGGAAAAGACAGACACAATATTCAGCGCCTCAGAAGTAGTAGCGCTAGTGCAAATGAATCCTCCGGGGAGGGGAGGATTCAGAGGAAGGTCAAGAGGCCGAGGAAGGGGGAGAGGTGTTTTCAGAAACAATTACAGGAATTCGTCTCAGCAAGATAACATTTGCTGGACATGCAGGAAACCTGGACACTTAGCTAGGAATTGTAGAGTAGGGAAACAACCATATAACCCAAACTCCATTGAAAACAATGATCAATGACCCCCCTCGGAGGCCCCTGTTACCGACACCATCCGAGGCAAAACAGAGGTGATTTTAAGAAAGGAAACGGAGGTCACTTTACAAGACCTTTTAGATAAGGAAATAGATTTACAAGCAGTGTGTCAGTTATTAGCAGAAAGGCAGTGGGAAACCTTGCCAAGTCGGAAGTTAGTCATAAACGGCAAAGTATATGAATGTCTGTGTGACACTGGAGCATGTAGGACTGTCCTAACCTCCAGTCCTCCCGGAGTCACATATTCTTCATCAGTCATAAATATAAAAACGGCAGGAGGTCAGACAGACAGACATCAGTTAACAAACCCAGTTGCAGTAAAAGATAAGGAAACTGGACTTGAATGTCAAGCACAGGTGTTAATAAGCCCTTCTTGTCCTGTTAACTTGTTAGGCCGAGACCTTATGGTACAAATGGGCATTAGCGTGGTTGCCACAGCCACTGGCATGAAAGCAATCGTAAATGAAGAAGCTTATGTTGTGCAAGGAACCACAACACCACAATATTACTGGTCTCTGGACCTAGGGGGAACTGCACAGACACGAGAATTATTGCGGAAAACTAGAGAAAAGCAGTCCCCTAGACAGGCCCAGTTCATGCCTGACGATGCCTTACACGTCACTATGTGGTACAAAGACACCCTTGGACCAGATTATGTCTATGACAAAACGTTTCATGCCCTCCAAGACACTTGTATTACCTTACAACATATGTATGTTAACCCCACCACTGGGTTTTCAGCAGCCTCAGTCATTTTATCTAACAAGCAACAGGCTGTATTTAGAGAGAGAACACCACACGTATCTCTTTCAAAACCACCCCAGATGCAGTGGAGAGATGTAGAGATGTTCTTACGAGATTCTATGCACAGTTACAATGACTACCAACCCGTATCTGGCTCCTGTTGGAGCTATGATGAGAAACACAATGTGTGGCGGTTTCCTTTGGGATGGAGAGTTCAAACCACTCCCACCACACACTTAAAGGACCCAACCTGACAAATTTTTTCAACCCTGGAGGAGGGATCATGTCCAGATCTAGATCGCCTCCCAGAAGGGTTGTGGTCGTCCTCCCCCACTGATGTAGGGCTGGTAAAGGGGTTTCCACCTTACAAAGTAATTGTGAAATCAGAACACCGTCCGGTAGTTAGGCAATACCCATTAAAACCTGAAGCAGAAAAAGGTATAGCCCCTGTAGTGCAAGACATGTTAGCATCAGGAATATTGCGAGAGGCTCCTGAAGCCACTTGCAACACTCCTATCTTTCCAGTCCAGAAGGGACATACAGGGAAATGGCGCATGGTGCAGGATTTAAGACCGGTTAATAACATAGTGCAACATGCAGCACCAGACGTGCCTAACCCACACTTATTGCTCAACTCATTGACTCCTGATAAAAGCTACTTCTCAGTAGTGGATCTTAGTAATGCATTTTTCTCAGTACCATTGCACCCTGATTCTCAACATTTATTTGGATTTACCTATAAAGGGAAAAAATATACATATACTAGACTCCCTCAGGGATTTTCTGAAAGTCCACATGTATATACCATGGCCCTTAGATACTCTATGAGTACCTGTGAAATACCATCACATAGTCAGGTATTACTATACGTGGATGATATCTTAATAGCAGCAGATTCAGAACAACATTGCAAAGAAACTACCCTAACTGTGCTTCAGCATTTATACAATACTGGACATAAAGCTTCTAAAC
>NW_026043019.1:0-64408 GCF_023856365.1 Brienomyrus brachyistius | reverse complement strand
GCATATTAACATATTAGCATATTAGCATAGCATATTAGCATATTAGCATATTAGCATATTAGCATAGCATATTAGCATATTAGCATATTAACATATTAGCATATTAGCATAGCATATTAGCATATTAGCATATTAGCATATTAGCATAGCGTGTTAGCATATTAACATATTAGCACATTAGCATATTAGTAAATTAGCATAGCATATTAGCATATTAACATATTAGCATATTAGCATATTAGCATAGCATATTAGCATATTAGCATATTAACATATTAGCATATTAGCATAGCATATTAGCATATTAGCATATTAGCATATTAGCATAGCGTGTTAGCATATTAACATATTAGCACATTAGCATATTAGCAAATTAGCATAGCATATTAGCATATTAGCATATTAGCATATTAGCATATTAGCATAGCGTGTTAGCATATTAGCGTATTAGCATATTAGCATATTAGCATAGCGTGTTAGCATATTAACATATTAGCACATTAGCATATTAGCAAATTAGCATAGCATATTAGCATATTAACATATTAGCATATTAGCATATTAGCATAGCGTGTTAGCATATTAGCGTATTAGCATATTAGCATATTAGCATAGCATATTAGCATATTAGCATATTTGCATATTAGCATAGCATATTAGCATATTAGCATATTAGCATAGCATATTAGCATATTAGCATATTAGCATAGCATATTAGCATATTAGCATATTAGCATATTAGCATAGCATATTAGCATATTAGCATATTAGCATAGCATATTAGCATATTAGCAGCGTGTTAGCGTATTAGCATATTAGCATATTAGCATAGCATATTAGCATATTAGCATATTAGCATATTAACATAGCATATTAGCATATTAGCATATTAGCATATTAGCATAGTATAACGTGTTAGCGTATTAACATATTAGCATATTAGTATAGCATATTAGCATATTAGCATATTAGCATATTAGCATAGCATATTAGCATAACATATTAGCATATTAGCATATTAGCATAGCGTGTTAACGTATTAGCATATTAGCATATTAGCATAGCATATTAGCATATTAGCATATTATATTAGAATAGCATATTAGCAAATTAGCATATTAGCATATTAGCATAGTATATTAGCATATTAGCATATTAGCATAGCATATTAGTATAGCATATTAGCATAGCGTGTTAGCGTATTAGCATATTAGCATATTACCATAGCATATTAGCATAGTATATTAGCATATTAGCATATTAGCATATTAGCATAGCATATTAGCATATTAGCATATTAGCATATTAGCATAGCATATTAGCATATTAGCATATTAGCATAGCATATTAGCATATTAGCATAGCATATTAGCATATTAGCATATTAGCATATTAGCATAGCATATTAGCATAGCATATTAGCATATTAGCATATTAGCATATTAGCATATTAGCATATTAGCATAGCGTGTTAGCGTATTAGCATATTAGCATATTAGCATAGCATATTAGCATATTAGCATATTAGCATAGCATATTAGCATATTAGCATATTAGCATATTAGCATAGTATATTAGCATATTAGCATATTAGCATAGCATTTTAGCATAGCGTGTTAGCGTATTAGCATATTAGCATATTAGCATAGCATATTAGCATATTAGCATAGTATATTAGTATATTAGCATAGCATATTAGCATAGCGTGTTAGCGTATTAGCATATTAGCATATTAGCATAGCATATTAGCATATTAGCATATTAGCATATTAGCATAGCGTGTTAGCATATTAGCGTATTAGCATATTAGCATATTAGCATATTAGCATATTAGCATAGCGTGTTAGCATATTAGCATATTAGCATAGCATATTAGCATATTAGCATATTAGCATATTAGCATATTAGCATAGCATATTAGCATATTAGCATATTAGCATATTAGCATAGCGTGTTAGCGTATTAGCATATTAGCATATTAGCATAGCATATTAGCATATTAGCATATTAGCATATTAGCATATTAGTATAGCATATTAGCATATTAGCATATTAGCATATTAGCATATTAGCATATTAGTATATTAGCATAGCATATTAGCATATTAGCATATTAGCATAGCATATTAGCATATTAGCATATTAGCATAGCGTGTTAGCGTATTAGCATATTAGCATATTAGCATAGCATATTAGCATATTACCATATTTAGCATATTAACATAGCATATTAGCATATTAGCATATTAGCATATTAGCATAGCATATTAGCATATTAGCATAGCATATTAGCATATTAGCATATTAGCATATTAGCATAGCATATTAGCATATTAGCATAGCATATTAGCATATTAGCATATTAGCATATTAGCATAGCGTGTTAGCGTATTAACATATTAGCATAGCATATTAGCATATTAGCATATTAGCATAGCATATTAGCATATTAGCATAGCGTGTTAGCGTATTAGCATATTAGCATATTAGCATATTAGCATAGCATATTAGCATATTAGCATATTAGCATATTAGCATATTAGCATATTAGCATAGCATGTTAGCGTATTAGCATATTAGCATATTAGCATAGCATATTAGCATATTAATATATTAGTATATTAGCATAGCATATTAGCATATTAGCATATTAGCATATTAGCATATTAGCATAGCATGTTAGCATATTAGCATATTAGCATATTAGCATATTAGAGAATTAACATATTAACATATTAACATATTAGCATATTAATATATTAGCATAGCATATTAGCATATTAACATATTAGCATATTAGCATAGCATATTAGCATATTAGCATATTAGCATATTAGCTTAGCATATTAGCATATTAGCATATTAACATATTAGCATATTAGCATAGCATATTAGCATATTAGCATATTAGCATAGCGTGTTAGCATATTAACATATTAGCACATTAGCATATTAGCAAATTAGCATAGCATATTAGCATATTAGCATATTAGCATATTAGCATATTAGCATAGCATATTAGCATATTAGCATATTAACATAGCATATTAGCATAGCATATTAGCATATTAGCATATTAGCATATTAGCATATTAGCATAAAGTGTTAGCATATTAACATATTAGCACATTAGCATATTAGCACATTAGCATATTAGCAAATTAGCATAGCATATTAGCATATTAGCATATTAGCATATTAGCATATTAGCATAGCGTGTTAGCATATTAGCGTATTAGCATATTAGCATATTAGCATAGCGTGTTAGCATATTAATATATTAGCACATTAGCATATTAGCAAATTAGCATAGCATATTAGCATATTAGCATATTAGCATAGCGTGTTAGCATATTAGCGTATTAGCATATTAGCATATTAGCATAGCATATTAGCATATTAGCATATTTGCATATTAGCATAGCATATTAGCATATTAGCATATTAGCATAGCATATTAGCATATTAGCATATTAGCATAGCATATTAGCATATTAGCATATTAGCATATTAGCATAGCATATTAGCATATTAGCATATTAACATAGCATATTAGCATATTAGCATATTAGCATATTAGCAGCGTGTTAGCGTATTAGCATATTAGCATATTAGCATAGCATATTAGCATATTAGCATATTAGCATATTAACATAGCATATTAGCATATTAGCATATTAGCATATTAGCATAGTATAACGTGTTAGCGTATTAGCATATTAGCATATTAGTATAGCATATTAGTATATTAGCATATTAGCATATTAGCATAGCATATTAGCATAACATATTAGCATATTAGCATATTAGCATATTAGCATAGCGTGTTAACGTATTAGCATATTAGCATATTAGCATAGCATATTAGCATATTAGCATATTATATTAGAATAGCATATTAGCAAATTAGCATATTAGCAAATTAGCATATTAGCATATTAGCATAGTATATTAGCATATTAGCATATTAACATAGCATATTAGCATAGCATATTAGCATAGCGTGTTAGCGTATTAGCATATTAGCATATTACCATAGCATATTAGCATAGCATATTAGCATATTAGCATATTAGCATATTAGCATAGCATATTAGCATATTAGCATATTAGCATATTAGCATATTAGCATAGTATATTAGCATATTAGCATATTAGCATAGCATATTAGCATATTAGCACATTAGCATAGCATATTAGCATATTAGCATATTAGCATATTAGCATAGCATATTAGCATAGCATATTAGCATAGCATATTAGCATATTAGCATATTAGCATATTAGCATATTAGCATAGCGTGTTAGCGTATTAGCATATTAGCATATTAGCATAGCATATTAGCATATTAGCATATTAGCATAGCATATTAGCATATTAGCATATTAGCATATTAGCATAGTATATTAGCATATTAGCATATTAACATAGCATATTAGCATAGCGTGTTAGCGTATTAGCATATTAGCATATTAGCATAGCATATTAGCATATTAGCATATTAGCATATTAGCATAGCGTGTTAGCATATTAGCGTATTAGCATATTAGCATATTAGCATATTAGCATATTAGCATAGCGTGTTAGCATATTAGCATATTAGCATAGCATATTAGCATATTAGCATATTAGCATATTAGCATATTAGCATAGCATATTAGCATATTAGCATATTAGCATATTAGCATAGCGTGTTAGCGTATTACCATATTAGCATATTAGCATATTAGCATAGCATATTAGCATATTAGCATATTAACATATTAATATATTAGCATATTAGCATAGCATATTAGCATATTAGCATATTAGCATATTAGCATAGCATATTAGCATATTAGCATATTAGCATATTAGCATATTAGCATAGCATATTAGCATATTAGCATATTAGCATATTAGCATATTAGCATATTAGCATAGCATATTAGCATATTAGCAAATTAACATATTAGCATATTAGCATGTTAGCATATTAGCATGTTAGCATATTAGCATAGCATTTAAGCATATTAGCATATTAGCATAGCATATTAGCAAAGCGTGTTAGCATATTAGCATATTAGCATATTAGCATATTAGCATATTAGCATATTAGCATATTAGCATATTAGCATAGCATATTAGCATATTAGCATATTAGCATATTAGCATAGCATATTAGCATATTAGCATATTAGCATATTAGCAGCGTGTTAGCGTATTAGCATATTAGCATATTAGCATAGCATATTAGCATATTAGCATATTAGTATATTAACATAGCATATTAGCATATTAGCATATTAGCATATTAGCATAGTATAACGTGTCAGCGTATTAGCATATTAGCATATTAGTATAGCATATTAGCATATTAGCATATTAGCATAGCATGTTAACGTATTAGCATATTAGTATATTAGCATAGCATATTAGCATATTAGCATATTATATTAGAATAGCATATTAGCAAATTAGCATATTAGCATATTAGCATAGTATATTAGCATATTAGCATATTAGCATAGCATATTAGCATAGCATATTAGCATAGCATATTAGCATAGCGTGTTAGCGTATTAGCATATTAGCATATTACCATAGCATATTAGCATAGCATATTAGCATATTAGCATATTAGCATATTAGCATAGCATATTAGCATATTAGCATATTAGCATATTAGCATAGCATATTAGCATATTAGCATATTAGCATATTAGCATATTAGCATAGCATATTAGCATATTAGCATATTAACATATTAGCATAGCATATTAGCATATTAACATAGCATATTAGCATAGCATATTAGCATATTAGCATATTAGCATATTAGCATAGCATATTAGCATATTAGCATATTAACATATTAACATATTAGCATAGCATATTAGCATATTAGCATATTAGCATATTAGTATAGCGTGTTAGCATATTAACATATTAGCACATTAGCACATTAGCATATTAGCAAATTAGCATAGCATATTAGCATATTAGCATATTAGCATATTAGCATATTAGCATAGCGTGTTAGCATATTAGCGTATTAGCATATTAGCATATTAGCATAGCGTGTTAGCATATTAACATATTAGCACATTAGCATATTAGCAAATTAGCATAGCATATTAGCATATTAGCATATTAGCATATTAGCATATTAGCATATTAGCATAGCGTGTTAGCATATTAGCGTATTAGCATATTAGCATATTAGCATAGCATATTAGCATATTAGCATATTAGCATATTAGCATAGCGTGTTAGCATATTAGCGCATTAGCATATTAACATATTAGCAAATTAGCATAGCATATTAGCATATTAGCATATTAGCATATTAGCTAATTAACATATTAGCATATTAGCATATTAGCATATTAGCATAGCGTGTTAGCATATTAGCATATTAGCATATTAGCATATTAGCATATCATGTTAGCATATTAGCATATTAGCATATTAGCATATTAGCATAGCATATTAGCATATTAGCATAGCATATTAGCATATTAGCATATTAGCATAACGTGTTAGCATATTAGCGTATTAGCATAGCATATTAGCATATTAGCATATTAGCATATTAGCATATTAGCATAGCATATTAGCATATTAGCATATTAGCATAGTATATTAGCATATTAGCATATTAGCATATTAGCATATTAGCATAGCATATTAGCATATTAGCATATTTGCATAGCGTGTTAGCGTATTAGCATATTAGCATATTAGCATAGCATATTAGCATATTAGCATATTAGCATAGCATGTTAGCATATTAGCGTATTAGCATATTAGCATAGCATATTAGCATATTAGCATATTAGCATATTAGCATAGCATATTAGCATATTAGCATATTAGCATAGCGTGTTAGCGTATTAGCATATTAGCATATTAGCATAGCATATTAGCATATTAGCATATTAGCATATTAGCATAGCGTGTTAGCATATTAGCGTATTAGCATATTAGCATATTAGCATATTAGCATATTAGCATATTAGCATATTAGCATAGCATATTAGCATATTAGCATATTAACATATTAATATATTAGCATATTAGCATAGCATATTAGCATATTAGCATATTAGCATATTAGCATAGCATATTAGCATATTAGCATATTAGCATATTAGCATATTAGCATAGCATATTAGCATATTAGCATATTAGCATATTAGCATATTAGCATAGCATATTAGCATATTAGCAAATTAACATATTAGCATATTAGCATGTTAGCATATTAGCATGTTAGCATATTAGCATAGCATTTAAGCATATTAGCATATTAGCATAGCATATTAGCAAAGCGTGTTAGCATATTAGCATATTAGCATATTAGCATATTAGCATATTAGCATATTAGCATATTAGCATATTAGCATAGCATATTAGCATATTAGCATATTAGCATATTAGCATAGCATATTAGCATATTAGCATATTAGCATATTAGCAGCGTGTTAGCGTATTAGCATATTAGCATATTAGCATAGCATATTAGCATATTAGCATATTAGTATATTAACATAGCATATTAGCATATTAGCATATTAGCATATTAGCATAGTATAACGTGTCAGCGTATTAGCATATTAGCATATTAGTATAGCATATTAGCATATTAGCATATTAGCATAGCATGTTAACGTATTAGCATATTAGTATATTAGCATAGCATATTAGCATATTAGCATATTATATTAGAATAGCATATTAGCAAATTAGCATATTAGCATATTAGCATAGTATATTAGCATATTAGCATATTAGCATAGCATATTAGCATAGCATATTAGCATAGCATATTAGCATAGCGTGTTAGCGTATTAGCATATTAGCATATTACCATAGCATATTAGCATAGCATATTAGCATATTAGCATATTAGCATATTAGCATAGCATATTAGCATATTAGCATATTAGCATATTAGCATAGCATATTAGCATATTAGCATATTAGCATATTAGCATATTAGCATATTAGCATAGCATATTAGCATATTAGCATATTAGCATATTAGCATAGCATATTAGCATAACATATTAGCATATTAGCATATTAGCATATTAGCATATTAGCATAGCGTGTTAGCGTATTAGCATATTAACATATTAGCATAGCATATTAGCATATTAGCATATTAGCATAGCATATTAGCATATTAGCATATTAGCATATTAGCATATTAGCATAGCATATTAGCATATTAGCATATTAGCATATTAGCATATTAGCATAGCATATTAGCATATTAGCATATTAGCATATTAGCATATTAGCATATTAGCATAGCATATTAGCATATTAGCATATTAGCAAATTAGCATATTAGCATATTAGTATGTTAGCATATTAGCATGTTAGCATATTAGCATAGCATTTAAGCATATTAGCATATTAGCATAGCATATTAGCATAGCGTGTTAGCATATTAGCATATTAGCATATTAGCATAGCATATTAGCATATTAGCATATTAGCATAGCATATTAGCATATTAGCATATTAACATAGCATATTAACATATTAGCATATTAGCATATTAGCAGCGTGTTAGCGTATTAGCATATTAGCATATTAGCATAGCATATTAGCATATTAGCATATTAGCATATTAACATAGCATATTAGCATATTAGCATATTAGCATATTAGCATAGTATAACGTGTTAGCGTATTAGCATATTAGTATAGCATATTAGCATATTAGCATATTAGCATATTAGCATAGCATATTAGCATAACATATTAGCATATTAGCATATTAGCATATTAGCATAGCGTGTTAACGTATTAGCATATTAGCATATTAGCATAGCATATTAGCATATTAGCATATTATATTAGAATAGCATATTAGCAAATTAGCATATTAGCATATTAGCATAGTATATTAGTATATTAGCATATTAGCATATTAGCATATTAACATAGCATATTAGCATAGCATATTAGCATAGCATATTAGCATAGCATATTAGTATATTAGTATATTACCATATTAGCATAGCGTGTTAGCGTATTAGCATATTAGCATATTAGCATAGCATATTAGCATATTAGCATATTAGCATATTAGTATATTAGCATATTAACATATTAGCATAGCATATTAGCATATTAGCATATTAGCATAGCATATTAGCATATTAGCATATTAGCATATTAGCATATTAGCATAGCATATTAGCATATTAGCATAGCATATTAGCATATTAGCATAGCATATTAGCATATTAGCATATTAGCATATTAGCATATTAGCATAGCGTGTTAGCATATTAGCGTATTAGCATATTAGCATATTAGCATATTAGCATATTAGCATAGCGTGTTAGCATATTAGCATATTAGCATAGCATATTAGCATATTAGCATATTAGCATATTAGCATATTAGCATATTAGCATAGCATATTAGCATATTAGCATATTAGCATATTAGCATAGCGTGTTAGCGTATTAGCATATTAGCATATTAGCATAGCATATTAGTATATTAGCATATTAGCATATTAGCATAGCATATTAGCATATTAGCATATTAGCATATTAGTATATTAGCATAGCATATTAGCATATTAGCATATTAGCATAGCATATTAGCATATTAGCATATTAGCATAGCGTGTTAGCGTATTAGCATATTAGCATATTAGCATAGCATATTAGCATATTACCATATTTAGCATATTAACATAGCATATTAGCATATTAGCATATTAGCATATTAGCATATTAGCATATTAGCATAGCATATTAGCATATTAGCATAGCATATTAGCATATTAGCATATTAGCATAGCATATTAGTATATTAGCATATTAGCATATTAGCATATTAGCATATTAGCATAGCGTGTTAGCGTATTAACATATTAGCATAGCATATTAGCATATTAGCATATTAGCATAGCATATTAGCATATTAGCATAGCGTGTTAGCGTATTAGCATATTAGCATATTAGCATATTAGCATAGCATATTAGCATATTAGCATATTAGCATATTAGCATATTAGCATAGCGTGTTAGCGTATTAGCATATTAGCATATTAGCATAGCATATTAGCATATTAGTATATTAGCATATTAGCATAGCATATTAGCATATTAGCATATTAGCATATTAGCATATTAGCATAGCATGTTAGCATATTAGCATATTAGCATATTAGCATATTAGAGAATTAACATATTAGCATATTAGCATATTAGCATATTAATATATTAGCATAGCATATTAGCATATTAACATATTAGCATATTAGCATAGCATATTAGTATATTAGCATATTAGCATATTAGCATAGCATATTAGCATATTAGCATATTAGCATATTAACATATTAGCATATTAGCATAGCATATTAGCATATTAGCATATTAGCATAGCGTGTTAGCATATTAACATATTAGCACATTAGCATATTAGCAAATTAGCATAGCATATTAGCATATTAGCATATTAGCATAGCGTGTTAGCATATTAGCGTATTAGCATATTAGCATATTAGCATAGCGTGTTAGCATATTAACATATTAGCACATTAGCATATTAGCAAATTAGCATAGCATATTAGCATATTAGCATATTAGCATATTAGCATATTAGCATAGCGTGTTAGCATATTAGCGTATTAGCATATTAGCATATTAGCATATTAGCATATTAGCATAGCGTGTTAGCATATTAGCGCATTAGCATATTAACATATTAGCAAATTAGCATAGCATATTAGCATATTAGCATATTAGCATATTAGCTTAACATATTAGCATATTAGCATATTAGCATATTAGCATAGCGTGTTAGCATATTAGCATATTAGCATATTAGCATATTAGCATATCGTGTTAGCATATTAGCATATTAGCATATTAGCATATTAGCATAGCATATTAGCATATTAGCATAGCATATTAGCATATTAGCATATTAGCATAACGTGTTAGCATATTAGCGTATTAGCATAGCATATTAGCATATTAGCATATTAGCATATTAGCATATTAGCATAGCATATTAGCATATTAGCATATTAGCATAGTATATTAGCATATTAACATATTAGCATATTAACATATTAGCATATTAGCATAGCATATTAGCATATTAGCATATTTGCATAGCGTGTTAGCGTATTAGCATATTAGCATATTAGCATAGCATGTTAGCATATTAGCGTATTAGCATATTAGCATAGCATATTAGCATATTAGCATATTAGCATATTAGCATATTAGCATAGCATATTAGCATATTAGCATATTAGCATATTAGCATAGCGTGTTAGCGCATTAGCATATTAGCATATTAGCATAGCATATTAGCATATTAGACATATTAGCATATTAGCATAGCGTGTTAGCATATTAGCGTATTAGCATATTAGCATATTAGTATATTAGCATATTAGCGTATTAGCATAGCATATTAGCATAGCATATTAGCATATTAGCATATTAGCATATTAATATATTAGCATATTAGCATAGCATATTAGCATATTAGCATATTAGCATATCTAGCATATTAGCATATTAGCATATTAGCATATTAGCATATTAGCATATTAGCATAGCATATTAGCATATTAGCATATTAGCATATTAGCATATTAGCATAGCATATTAGCATATTAGCAAATTAGCATATTAGCATATTAGCATGTTAGCATATTAGCATGTTAGCATATTAGCATAGCATTTAAGCATATTAGCATATTAGCATAGCATATTAGCATAGCGTGTTAGCATATTAGCATATTAGCATATTAGCATAGCATATTAGCATATTAGCATAGCATATTAGCATATTAGCATAGCATATTAGCATATTAGCATATTAGCATAGCATATTAGCATATTAGCATATTAGCATATTAGCAGCGTGTTAGCGTATTAGCATATTAGCATATTAGCATAGCATATTAGCATATTAGCATATTAGCATATTAACATAGCATATTAGCATATTAGCATATTAGCATATTAGCATAGTATAACGTGTTAGCGTATTAGTATATTAGCATATTAGTATAGCATATTAGCATATTAGCATATTAGCATAGCATATTAGCATAACATATTAGCATATTAGCATATTAGCATATTAGCATAGCGTGTTAACGTATTAGCATATTAGCATATTAGCATAGCATATTAGCATATTAGCATATTAGAATAGCATATTAGCAAATTAGCATATTAGCATATTAGCATAGTATATTAGCATATTAGCATATTAGCATATTAGCATAGCATATTAGCATAGCATATTAGCATAGCGTGTTAGCGTATTAGCATATTAGCATATTACCATAGCATATTAGCATAGCATATTAGCATATTAGCATATTAGCATATTAGCATAGCATATTAGCATATTAGCATATTAGCATATTAGCATAGCATATTAGCATATTAGCATATTAGCATAGCATATTAGCATAATTAGCATATTAGCATAGCATATTAGCATATTAGCATATTAGCATATTAGCATAGCATATTAGCATAGCATATTAGCATATTAGCATATTAGCATATTAGCATATTAGCATAGCGTGTTAGCGTATTAGCATATTAGCATATTAGCATAGCATATTAGCATATTAGCATATTAGCATAGCATATTAGCATATTAGCATATTAGCATAGTATATTAGCATATTAGCATATTAGCATAGCATATTAGCATAGCGTGTTAGCGTATTAGCATATTAGCATATTAGCACAGCATATTAGCATATTAGCATATTAGCATATTAGCATAGCGTGTTAGCATATTAGCGTATTAGCATATTAGCATATTAGCATATTAGCATATTAGCATATTAGCATAGCGTGTTAGCATATTAGCATATTAGCATAGCATATTAGCATATTAGCATATTAGCATATTAGCATATTAGCATAGCATATTAGCATATTAGCATATTAGCATATTAGCATATTAGCATAGCGTGTTAGCGTATTAGCATATTAGCATATTAGCATAGCATATTAGCATATTAGCATATTAGCATATTAGCATAGCATATTAGCATATTAGCATATTAGTATATTAGCATAGCATATTAGCATATTAGCATATTAGCATAGCATATTAGCATATTAGCATATTAGCATAGCGTGTTAGCGTATTAGCATATTAGCATATTAGCATAGCATATTAGTATATTACCATATTTAGCATATTAACATAGCATATTAGCATATTAGCATATTAGCATATTAGCATAGCATATTAGCATATTAGCATAGCATATTAGCATATTAGCATATTAGCATATTAGCATAGCATATTAGCATATTAGCATAGCATATTAGCATATTAGCATATTAGCATAGCGTGTTAGCGTATTAACATATTAGCATAGCATATTAGCATATTAGCATATTAGCATAGCATATTAGCATATTAGCATAGCGTGTTAGCGTATTAGCATATTAGCATATTAGCATATTAGCATAGCATATTAGCATATTAGCATATTAGCATATTAGCATAGCGTGTTAGCGTATTAGCATATTAGCATATTAGCATAGCATATTAGCATATTAGTATATTAGCATATTAGCATAGCATATTAGCATATTAGCATATTAGCATATTAGCATAGCATGTTAGCATATTAGCATATTAGCATATTAGCATATTAGAGAATTAACATATTAGCATATTAACATATTAGCATATTAACATATTAGCATAGCATATTAGCATATTAACATATTAGCATATTAGCATAGCATATTAGCATATTAGCATATTAGCATATTAGCATAGCATATTAGCATATTAGCATATTAACATATTAGCATATTAGCATAGCATATTAGCATATTAGCATATTAGCATATTAGCATAGCGTGTTAGCATATTAACATATTAGCACATTAGCATATTAGTAAATTAGCATAGCATATTAGCATATTAACATATTAGCATATTAGCATATTAGCATAGCATATTAGCATATTAGCATATAACATATTAGCATATTAGCATAGCATATTAGCATATTAGCATATTAGCATATTAGCATAGCGTGTTAGCATATTAACATATTAGCACATTAGCATATTAGCAAATTAGCATAGCATATTAGCATATTAGCATATTAGCATATTAGCATATTAGCATAGCGTGTTAGCATATTAGCGTATTAGCATATTAGCATATTAGCATAGCGTGTTAGCATATTAACATATTAGCACATTAGCATATTAGCAAATTAGCATAGCATATTAGCATATTAACATATTAGCATATTAGCATATTAGCATAGCGTGTTAGCATATTAGCGTATTAGCATATTAGCATATTAGCATAGCATATTAGCATATTAGCATATTTGCATATTAGCATAGCATATTAGCATATTAGCATATTAGCATAGCATATTAGCATATTAGCATATTAGCATAGCATATTAGCATATTAGCATATTAGCATATTAGCATAGCATATTAGCATATTAGCATATTAGCATAGCATATTAGCATATTAGCAGCGTGTTAGCGTATTAGCATATTAGCATATTAGCATAGCATATTAGCATATTAGCATATTAGCATATTAACATAGCATATTAGCATATTAGCATATTAGCATATTAGCATAGTATAACGTGTTAGCGTATTAACATATTAGCATATTAGTATAGCATATTAGCATATTAGCATATTAGCATATTAGCATAGCATATTAGCATAACATATTAGCATATTAGCATATTAGCATAGCGTGTTAACGTATTAGCATATTAGCATATTAGCATAGCATATTAGCATATTAGCATATTATATTAGAATAGCATATTAGCAAATTAGCATATTAGCATATTAGCATAGTATATTAGCATATTAGCATATTAGCATAGCATATTAGTATAGCATATTAGCATAGCGTGTTAGCGTATTAGCATATTAGCATATTACCATAGCATATTAGCATAGTATATTAGCATATTAGCATATTAGCATATTAGCATAGCATATTAGCATATTAGCATATTAGCATATTAGCATAGCATATTAGCATATTAGCATATTAGCATAGCATATTAGCATATTAGCATAGCATATTAGCATATTAGCATATTAGCATATTAGCATAGCATATTAGCATAGCATATTAGCATATTAGCATATTAGCATATTAGCATATTAGCATAGCGTGTTAGCGTATTAGCATATTAGCATATTAGCATATCATATTAGCATATTAGCATATTAGCATAGCATATTAGCATATTAGCATATTAGCATATTAGCATAGTATATTAGCATATTAGCATATTAGCATAGCATTTTAGCATAGCGTGTTAGCGTATTAGCATATTAGCATATTAGCATAGCATATTAGCATATTAGCATATTAGCATATTAGCATAGTATATTAGTATATTAGCATAGCATATTAGCATAGCGTGTTAGCGTATTAGCATATTAGCATATTAGCATAGCATATTAGCATATTAGCATATTAGCATATTAGCATAGCGTGTTAGCATATTAGCGTATTAGCATATTAGCATATTAGCATATTAGCATATTAGCATAGCGTGTTAGCATATTAGCATATTAGCATAGCATATTAGCATATTAGCATATTAGCATATTAGCATATTAGCATAGCATATTAGCATATTAGCATATTAGCATATTAGCATAGCGTGTTAGCGTATTAGCATATTAGCATATTAGCATAGCATATTAGCATATTAGCATATTAGCATATTAGCATATTAGTATAGCATATTAGCATATTAGCATATTAGCATATTAGCATATTAGCATATTAGTATATTAGCATAGCATATTAGCATATTAGCATATTAGCATAGCATATTAGCATATTAGCATATTAGCATAGCGTGTTAGCGTATTAGCATATTAGCATATTAGCATAGCATATTAGCATATTACCATATTTAGCATATTAACATAGCATATTAGCATATTAGCATATTAGCATATTAGCATAGCATATTAGCATATTAGCATAGCATATTAGCATATTAGCATATTAGCATATTAGCATAGCATATTAGCATATTAGCATAGCATATTAGCATATTAGCATATTAGCATAGCGTGTTAGCGTATTAACATATTAGCATAGCATATTAGCATATTAGCATATTAGCATAGCATATTAGCATATTAGCATAGCGTGTTAGCGTATTAGCATATTAGCATATTAGCATATTAGCATAGCATATTAGCATATTAGCATATTAGCATATTAGCATATTAGCATATTAGCATAGCATGTTAGCGTATTAGCATATTAGCATATTAGCATAGCATATTAGCATATTAATATATTAGTATATTAGCATAGCATATTAGCATATTAGCATATTAGCATATTAGCATATTAGCATAGCATGTTAGCATATTAGCATATTAGCATATTAGCATATTAGAGAATTAACATATTAACATATTAACATATTAGCATATTAATATATTAGCATAGCATATTAGCATATTAACATATTAGCATATTAGCATAGCATATTAGCATATTAGCATATTAGCATATTAGCTTAGCATATTAGCATATTAGCATATTAACATATTAGCATATTAGCATAGCATATTAGCATATTAGCATATTAGCATAGCGTGTTAGCATATTAACATATTAGCACATTAGCATATTAGCAAATTAGCATAGCATATTAGCATATTAGCATATTAGCATATTAGCATAGCATATTAGCATATTAGCATATTAACATAGCATATTAGCATAGCATATTAGCATATTAGCATATTAGCATATTAGCATAAAGTGTTAGCATATTAACATATTAGCACATTAGCATATTAGCACATTAGCATATTAGCAAATTAGCATAGCATATTAGCATATTAGCATATTAGCATATTAGCATATTAGCATAGCGTGTTAGCATATTAGCGTATTAGCATATTAGCATATTAGCATAGCGTGTTAGCATATTAACATATTAGCACATTAGCATATTAGCAAATTAGCATAGCATATTAGCATATTAGCATATTAGCATAGCGTGTTAGCATATTAGCGTATTAGCATATTAGCATATTAGCATAGCATATTAGCATATTAGCATATTTGCATATTAGCATAGCATATTAGCATATTAGCATTTAGCATAGCATATTAGCATATTAGCATATTAGCATAGCATATTAGCATATTAGCATATTAGCATATTAGCATAGCATATTAGCATATTAGCATATTAACATAGCATATTAGCATATTAGCATTAGATATAGCAGCGTGTTAGCGTATTAGCATATTAGCATATTAGCATAGCATATTAGCATATTAGCATATTAGCATATTAACATAGCATATTAGCATATTAGCATATTAGCATATTAGCATAGTATAACGTGTTAGCGTATTAGCATATTAGCATATTAGTATAGCATATTAGTATATTAGCATATTAGCATATTAGCATAGCATATTAGCATAACATATTAGCATATTAGCATATTAGCATATTAGCATAGCGTGTTAACGTATTAGCATATTAGCATATTAGCATAGCATATTAGCATATTAGCATATTATATTAGAATAGCATATTAGCAAATTAGCATATTAGCAAATTAGCATATTAGCATATTAGCATAGTATATTAGCATATTAGCATATTAACATAGCATATTAGCATAGCATATTAGCATAGCGTGTTAGCGTATTAGCATATTAGCATATTACCATAGCATATTAGCATAGCATATTAGCATATTAGCATATTAGCATATTAGCATATTAGCATATTAGCATATTAGCATATTAGCATATTAGCATATTAGCATAGTATATTAGCATATTAGCATATTAGCATAGCATATTAGCATATTAGCACATTAGCATAGCATATTAGCATATTAGCATATTAGCATATTAGCATAGCATATTAGCATATTAGCATATTAGCATATTAGCATATTAGCATATTAGCATAGCGTGTTAGCGTATTAGCATATTAGCATATTAGCATAGCATATTAGCATATTAGCATATTAGCATAGCATTAGCATATTAGCATATTAGCATATTAGCATAGTATATTAGCATATTAGCATATTAACATAGCATATTAGCATAGCGTGTTAGCGTATTAGCATATTAGCATATTAGCATAGCATATTAGCATATTAGCATATTAGCATATTAGCATAGCGTGTTAGCATATTAGCGTATTAGCATATTAGCATATTAGCATATTAGCATATTAGCATAGCGTGTTAGCATATTAGCATATTAGCATAGCATATTAGCATATTAGCATATTAGCATATTAGCATATTAGCATATTAGCATATTAGCATATTAGCATATTAGCATTAGCGTAGCGTAGTACCATATTAGCATATTAGCATAGCATATTAACATATTAGCATATTAGCATATTAGCATAGCATATTAGCATATTAGCATATTAGCATATTAGTATATTAGCATAGCATATTAGCATATTAGCATATTAGCATAGCATATTAGCATATTAGCATATTAGCATAGCGTGTTAGCGTATTAGCATATTAGCATATTAGCATAGCATATTAGCATATTACCATATTTAGCATATTAACATAGCATATTAGCATATTAGCATATTAGCATATTAGCATAGCATATTAGCATAGCATATAGCATATTAGCATATTAGCATATTAGCATAGCATATTAGCATATTAGCATAGCATATTAGCATATTAGCATATTAGCATAGCGTGTTAGCGTATTAACATATTAGCATAGCATATTAGCATATTAGCATATTAGCATATTAGCATATTAGCATATTAGCATAGCGTGTTAGCATATTAGCGTATTAGCATATTAGCATATTAGCATAGCATATTAGCATATTAGCATATTAGCATATTAGCATAGCGTGTTAGCATATTAGCGCATTAGCATATTAACATATTAGCAAATTAGCATAGCATATTAGCATATTAGCATATTAGCATATTAGCTAATTAACATATTAGCATATTAGCATATTAGCATATTAGCATAGCGTGTTAGCATATTAGCATATTAGCATATTAGCATATTAGCATATCATGTTAGCATATTAGCATATTAGCATATTAGCATATTAGCATAGCATATTAGCATATTAGCATAGCATATTAGCATATTAGCATATTAGCATAACGTGTTAGCATATTAGCGTATTAGCATAGCATATTAGCATATTAGCATATTAGCATATTAGCATATTAGCATAGCATATTAGCATATTAGCATATTAGCATAGTATATTAGCATATTAGCATATTAGCATATTAGCATATTAGCATAGCATATTAGCATATTAGCATATTTGCATAGCGTGTTAGCGTATTAGCATATTAGCATATTAGCATAGCATATTAGCATATTAGCATATTAGCATAGCATGTTAGCATATTAGCGTATTAGCATATTAGCATAGCATATTAGCATATTAGCATATTAGCATATTAGCATATTAGCAATAGCATATTAGCATATTAGCATATTAGCATAGCGTGTTAGCGTATTAGCATATTAGCATATTAGCATAGCATATTAGCATATTAGCATATTAGCATATTAGCATAGCGTGTTAGCATATTAGCATATTAGCATATTAGCATATTAGCATATTAGCATATTAGCATAGCATATTAGCATATTAGCATATTAACATATTAATATATTAGCATATTAGCATAGCATATTAGCATATTAGCATATTAGCATATTAGCATAGCATATTAGCATATTAGCATATTAGCATATTAGCATATTAGCATAGCATATTAGCATATTAGCATATTAGCATATTAGCATATTAGCATATTAGCATATTAGCATAGCATATTAGCATATTAGCAAATTAACATATTAGCATATTAGCATGTTAGCATATTAGCATGTTAGCATATTAGCATAGCATTTAAGCATATTAGCATATTAGCATAGCATATTAGCAAAGCGGTGTTAGCATATTAGCATATTAGCATATTAGCATATTAGCATATTAGCATATTAGCATATTAGCATATTAGTATAGCATATTAGCATATTAGCATAGCATATTAGCATATTAGCATATTAGCATATTAGCAGCGTGTTAGCGTATTAGCATATTAGCATATTAGCATAGCATATTAGCATATTAGCATATTAGTATATTAACATAGCATATTAACATATTAGCATATTAGCATATTAGCATAGTATAACGTGTCAGCGTATTAGCATATTAGCATATTAGTATAGCATATTAGCATATTAGCATATTAGCATAGCATGTTAACGTATTAGCATATTAGTATATTAGCATAGCATATTAGCATATTAGCATATTATATTAGAATAGCATATTAGCAAATTAGCATATTAGCATATTAGCATAGTATATTAGCATATTAGCATATTAGCATAGCATATTAGCATAGCATATTAGCATAGCATATTAGCATAGCGTGTTAGCGTATTAGCATATTAGCATATTACCATAGCATATTAGCATAGCATATTAGCATATTAGCATATTAGCATATTAGCATAGCATATTAGCATATTAGCATATTAACATATTAGCATAGCATATTAGCATATTAGCATATTAGCATATTAGCATATTAGCATAGCATATTAGCATATTAGCATATTAGCATAGCATATTAGCATAGCATATTAGCATATTAGCATATTAGCATATTAGCATATTAGCATAGCGTGTTAGCGTATTAGCATATTAACATATTAGCATAGCATATTAGCATATTAGCATATTAGCATAGCATATTAGCATATTAGCATATTAGCATATTAGCATATCTTAGCATATTAGCATATTAGCATATTAGCATATTAGCATAGCATATTAGCTATTAGCATATTAGCATATTAGCATATTAGCATATTAGCATAGCATATTAGCATATTAGCAAATTAGCATATTAGCATATTAGTATGTTAGCATATTAGCATGTTAGCATATTAGCATAGCATTTAAGCATATTAGCATATTAGCATAGCATATTAGCATAGCGTGTTAGCATATTAGCATATTAGCATATTAGCATAGCATATTAGCATATTAGCATATTAGCATTAGCATATTAGCATATTAGCATATTAACATAGCATATTAACATATTAGCATATTAGCATATTAGCAGCGTGTTAGCGTATTAGCATATTAGCATATTAGCATAGCATATTAGCATATTAGCATATTAGCATATTAACATAGCATATTAGCATATTAGCATATTAGCATATTAGCATAGTATAACGTGTTAGCGTATTAGCATATTAGTATAGCATATTAGCATATTAGCATATTAGCATATTAGCATAGCATATTAGCATAACATATTAGCATATTAGCATATTAGCATATTAGCATAGCGTGTTAACGTATTAGCATATTAGCATATTAGCATAGCATATTAGCATATTAGCATATTATATTAGAATAGCATATTAGCAAATTAGCATATTAGCATATTAGCATAGTATATTAGTATATTAGCATATTAGCATATTAGCATATTAACATAGCATATTAGCATAGCATATTAGCATAGCATATTAGCATAGCATATTAGTATATTAGTATATTACCATATTAGCATAGCGTGTTAGCGTATTAGCATATTAGCATATTAGCATAGCATATTAGCATATTAGCATATTAGCATATTAGTATATTAGCATATTAACATATTAGCATAGCATATTAGCATATTAGCATATTAGCATAGCATATTAGCATATTAGCATATTAGCATATTAGCATAGCATATTAGCATATTATTAGCATATTAGCATATTAGCATATTAGCATAGCATATTAGCATATTAGCAAGCATATTAGCATATTAGCATAGCATATTAGCATATTAGCATATTAGCATATTAGCATATTAGCATAGCGTGTTAGCATATTAGCGTATTAGCATATTAGCATATTAGCATATTAGCATATTAGCATAGCGTGTTAGCATATTAGCATATTAGCATAGCATATTAGCATATTAGCATATTAGCATATTAGCATATTAGCATATTAGCATAGCATTTAGCATATTAGCATATTAGCATATTAGCATAGCGTGTTAGCGTATTAGCATATTAGCATATTAGCATAGCATATTAGCATATTAGCATATTAGCATATTAGCATAGCATATTAGCATATTAGCATATTAGCATATTAGTATATTAGCATAGCATATTAGCATATTAGCATATTAGCATAGCATATTAGCATATTAGCATATTAGCATAGCGTGTTAGCGTATTAGCATATTAGCATATTAGCATAGCATATTAGCATATTACCATATTTAGCATATTAACATAGCATATTAGCATATTAGCATATTAGCATATTAGCATATTAGCATATTAGCATAGCATATTAGCATATTAGCATATTAGCATAGCATATAGCATATTAGCATATTAGCATAGCATATTAGTATATTAGCATATTAGCATATTAGCATATTAGCATATTAGCATAGCGTGTTAGCGTATTAACATATTAGCATAGCATATTAGCATATTAGCATATTAGCATAGCATATTAGCATATTAGCATAGCGTGTTAGCGTATTAGCATATTAGCATATTAGCATATTAGCATAGCATATTAGCATATTAGCATATTAGCATATTAGCATATTAGCATAGCGTGTTAGCGTATTAGCATATTAGCATAATTAGCATAGCATATTAGCATATTAGTATATTAGCATATTAGCATAGCATATTAGCATATTAGCATATTAGCATATTAGCATATTAGCATATTAGCATAGCATGTTAGCATATTAGCATATTAGCATATTAGCATATTAGAGAATTAACATATTAGCATATTAGCATATTAGCATATTAATATATTAGCATAGCATATTAGCATATTAACATATTAGCATATTAGCATAGCATATTAGTATATTAGCATATTAGCATATTAGCATAGCATATTAGCATATTAGCATATTAACATATTAGCATATTAGCATAGCATATTAGCATATTAGCATATTAGCATAGCGTGTTAGCATATTAACATATTAGCACATTAGCATATTAGCAAATTAGCATAGCATATTAGCATATTAGCATATTAGCATATTAGCATAGCGTGTTAGCATATTAGCGTATTAGCATATTAGCATATTAGCATAGCGTGTTAGCATATTAACATATTAGCACATTAGCATATTAGCAAATTAGCATAGCATATTAGCATATTAGCATATTAGCATATTAGCATATTAGCATAGCGTGTTAGCATATTAGCGTATTAGCATATTAGCATATTAGCATATTAGCATATTAGCATAGCGTGTTAGCATATTAGCGCATTAGCATATTAACATATTAGCAAATTAGCATAGCATATTAGCATATTAGCATATTAGCATATTAGCTTAACATATTAGCATATTAGCATATTAGCATATTAGCATAGCGTGTTAGCATATTAGCATATTAGCATATTAGCATATTAGCATATCGTGTTAGCATATTAGCATATTAGCATATTAGCATATTAGCATAGCATATTAGCATATTAGCATAGCATATTAGCATATTAGCATATTAGCATAACGTGTTAGCATATTAGCGTATTAGCATAGCATATTAGCATATTAGCATATTAGCATATTAGCATATTAGCATAGCATATTAGCATATTAGCATATTAGCATAGTATATTAGCATATTAACATATTAGCATATTAACATATTAGCATATTAGCATAGCATATTAGCATATTAGCATATTTGCATAGCGTGTTAGCGTATTAGCATATTAGCATATTAGCATAGCATATTAGCATATTAGCATATTAGCATAGCATGTTAGCATATTAGCGTATTAGCATATTAGCATAGCATATTAGCATATTAGCATATTAGCATATTAGCATATTAGCATAGCATATTAGCATATTAGCATATTAGCATATTAGCATAGCGTGTTAGCGCATTAGCATATTAGCATATTAGCATAGCATATTAGCATATTAGCATATTAGCATATTAGCATAGCGTGTTAGCATATTAGCGTATTAGCATATTAGCATATTAGTATATTAGCATATTAGCGTATTAGCATAGCATATTAGCATAGCATATTAGCATATTAGCATATTAGCATATTAATATATTAGCATATTAGCATAGCATATTAGCATATTAGCATATTAGCATATTAGCATAGCATATTAGCATATTAGCATATTAGCATATTAGCATATTAGCATATTAGCATAGCATATTAGCATATTAGCATATTAGCATATTAGCATATTAGCATATTAGCATAGCATATTAGCATATTAGCAAATTAGCATATTAGCATATTAGCATGTTAGCATATTAGCATGTTAGCATATTAGCATAGCATTTAAGCATATTAGCATATTAGCATAGCATATTAGCATAGCGTGTTAGCATATTAGCATATTAGCATATTAGCATAGCATATTAGCATATTAGCATATTAGCATATTAGCATATTAGCATAGCATATTAGTATATTAGCATATTAGCATAGCATATTAGCATATTAGCATATTAGCATATTAGCAGCGTGTTAGCGTATTAGCATATTAGCATATTAGCATAGCATATTAGCATATTAGCATATTAGCATATTAACATAGCATATTAGCATATTAGCATATTAGCATATTAGCATAGTATAACGTGTTAGCGTATTAGCATATTAGCATATTAGTATAGCATATTAGCATATTAGCATATTAGCATAGCATATTAGCATAACATATTAGCATATTAGCATATTAGCATATTAGCATAGCTTGTTAACGTATTAGCATATTAGCATATTAGCATAGCATATTAGCATATTAGCATATTAGAATAGCAAATTAGCATATTAGCATATTAGCATAGTATATTAGCATATTAGCATATTAGCATATTAGCATATTAGCATAGCATATTAGCATAGCATATTAGCATAGCGTGTTAGCGTATTAGCATATTAGCATATTACCATAGCATATTAGCATAGCATATTAGCATATTAGCATATTAGCATATTAGCATAGCATATTAGCATATTAGCATATTAGCATATTAGCATAGCATATTAGCATATTAGCATATTAGCATAGCATATTAGCATATTAGCATATTAGCATAGCATATTAGCATATTAGCATATTAGCATATTAGCATAGTATATTAGCATAGCATATTAGCATATTAGCATATTAGCATATTAGCATATTAGCATAGCGTGTTAGCGTATTAGCATATTAGCATATTAGCATAGCATATTAGCATATTAGCATATTAGCATAGCATATTAGCATATTAGCATATTAGCATAGTATATTAGCATATTAGCATATTAGCATAGCATATTAGCATAGCGTGTTAGCGTATTAGCATATTAGCATATTAGCACAGCATATTAGCATATTAGCATATTAGCATATTAGCATAGCGTGTTAGCATATTAGCGTATTAGCATATTAGCATATTAGCATATTAGCATATTAGCATATTAGCATAGCGTGTTAGCATATTAGCATATTAGCATAGCATATTAGCATATTAGCATATTAGCATATTAGCATATTAGCATAGCATATTAGCATATTAGCATATTAGCATATTAGCATAGCGTGTTAGCGTATTAGCATATTAGCATATTAGCATAGCATATTAGCATATTAGCATATTAGCATATTAGCATAGCATATTAGCATATTAGCATATTAGTATATTAGCATAGCATATTAGCATATTAGCATATTAGCATAGCATATTAGCATATTAGCATATTAGCATAGCGTGTTAGCGTATTAGCATATTAGCATATTAGCATAGCATATTAGTATATTACCATATTTAGCATATTAACATAGCATATTAGCATATTAGCATATTAGCATATTAGCATAGCATATTAGCATATTAGCATAGCATATTAGCATATTAGCATATTAGCATATTAGCATAGCATATTAGCATATTAGCATAGCATATTAGCATATTAGCATATTAGCATAGCGTGTTAGCGTATTAACATATTAGCATAGCATATTAGCATATTAGCATATTAGCATAGCATATTAGCATATTAGCATAGCGTGTTAGCGTATTAGCATATTAGCATATTAGCATATTAGCATAGCATATTAGCATATTAGCATATTAGCATATTAGCATAGCGTGTTAGCGTATTAGCATATTAGCATATTAGCATAGCATATTAGCATATTAGTATATTAGCATATTAGCATAGCATATTAGCATATTAGCATATTAGCATATTAGCATAGCATGTTAGCATATTAGCATATTAGCATATTAGCATATTAGAGAATTAACATATTAGCATATTAACATATTAGCATATTAACATATTAGCATAGCATATTAGCATATTAACATATTAGCATATTAGCATAGCATATTAGCAATATTAGCATATTAGCATATTAGCATAGCATATTAGCATATTAGCATATTAACATATTAGCATATTAGCATAGCATATTAGCATATTAGCATATTAGCATATTAGCATAGCGTGTTAGCATATTAACATATTAGCACATTAGCATATTAGTAAATTAGCATAGCATATTAGCATATTAACATATTAGCATATTAGCATATTAGCATAGCATATTAGCATATTAGCATATTAACATATTAGCATATTAGCATAGCATATTAGCATATTAGCATATTAGCATATTAGCATAGCGTGTTAGCATATTAACATATTAGCACATTAGCATATTAGCAAATTAGCATAGCATATTAGCATATTAGCATATTAGCATATTAGCATATTAGCATAGCGTGTTAGCATATTAGCGTATTAGCATATTAGCATATTAGCATAGCGTGTTAGCATATTAACATATTAGCACATTAGCATATTAGCAAATTAGCATAGCATATTAGCATATTAACATATTAGCATATTAGCATATTAGCATAGCGTGTTAGCATATTAGCGTATTAGCATATTAGCATATTAGCATAGCATATTAGCATATTAGCATATTTGCATATTAGCATAGCATATTAGCATATTAGCATATTAGCATAGCATATTAGCATATTAGCATATTAGCATAGCATATTAGCATATTAGCATATTAGCATATTAGCATAGCATATTAGCATATTAGCATATTAGCATAGCATATTAGCATATTAGCAGCGTGTTAGCGTATTAGCATATTAGCATATTAGCATAGCATATTAGCATATTAGCATATTAGCATATTAACATAGCATATTAGCATATTAGCATATTAGCATATTAGCATAGTATAACGTGTTAGCGTATTAACATATTAGCATATTAGTATAGCATATTAGCATATTAGCATATTAGCATATTAGCATAGCATATTAGCATAACATATTAGCATATTAGCATATTAGCATAGCGTGTTAACGTATTAGCATATTAGCATATTAGCATAGCATATTAGCATATTAGCATATTATATTAGAATAGCATATTAGCAAATTAGCATATTAGCATATTAGCATAGTATATTAGCATATTAGCATATTAGCATAGCATATTAGTATAGCATATTAGCATAGCGTGTTAGCGTATTAGCATATTAGCATATTACCATAGCATATTAGCATAGTATATTAGCATATTAGCATATTAGCATATTAGCATAGCATATTAGCATATTAGCATATTAGCATATTAGCATATTAGCATAGCATATTAGCATATTAGCATATTAGCATAGCATATTAGCATATTAGCATAGCATATTAGCATATTAGCATATTAGCATATTAGCATAGCATATTAGCATAGCATATTAGCATATTAGCATATTAGCATATTAGCATATTAGCATAGCGTGTTAGCGTATTAGCATATTAGCATATTAGCATAGCATATTAGCATTATTAGCATATTAGCATAGCATATTAGCATATTAGCATATTAGCATATTAGCATAGTATATTAGCATATTAGCATATTAGCATAGCATTTTAGCATAGCGTGTTAGCGTATTAGCATATTAGCATATTAGCATAGCATATTAGCATATTAGCATAGTATATTAGTATATTAGCATAGCATATTAGCATAGCGTGTTAGCGTATTAGCATATTAGCATATTAGCATAGCATATTAGCATATTAGCATATTAGCATATTAGCATAGCGTGTTAGCATATTAGCGTATTAGCATATTAGCATATTAGCATATTAGCATATTAGCATAGCGTGTTAGCATATTAGCATATAGCATAGCATATTAGCATATTAGCATATTAGCATATTAGCATATTAGCATAGCATATTAGCATATTAGCATATTAGCATATTAGCATAGCGTGTTAGCGTATTAGCATATTTAGCATAATATTAGCATATTAGCATATTAGCATATTAGCATATTAGCATATAGCATATTAGCATATTAGCATATTAGCATATTAGCATATTAGCATATTAGCATATTAGTATATTAGCATAGCATATTAGCATATTAGCATATTAGCATAGCTATTAGCATATTAGCATATTAGCATAGCGTGTTAGCGTATTAGCATATTAGCATATTAGCATAGCATATTAGCATATTACCATATTTAGCATATTAACAAGCTATTAGCATATTAGCATATTAGCATATTAGCTATAGCATATTAGCATATTAGCATAGCATATTAGCATATTAGCATATTAGCATATTAGCATAGCATATTAGCATATTAGCATAGCATATTAGCATATTAGCATATTAGCATAGCGTGTTAGCGTATTAACATATTAGCATAGCATATTAGCATATTAGCATATTAGCATAGCATATTAGCATATTAGCATAGCGTGTTAGCGTATTAGCATATTAGCATATTAGCATATTAGCATAGCATATTAGCATATTAGCATATTAGCATATTAGCATATTAGCATATTAGCATAGCATGTTAGCGTATTAGCATATTAGCATATTAGCATAGCATATTAGCATATTAATATATTAGTATATTAGCATAGCATATTAGCATATTAGCATATTAGCATATTAGCATATTAGCATAGCATGTTAGCATATTAGCATATTAGCATATTAGCATATTAGAGAATTAACATATTAACATATTAACATATTAGCATATTAATATATTAGCATAGCATATTAGCATATTAACATATTAGCATATTAGCATAGCATATTAGCATATTAGCATATTAGCATATTAGCTTAGCATATTAGCATATTAGCATATTAACATATTAGCATATTAGCATAGCATATTAGCATATTAGCATATTAGCATAGCGTGTTAGCATATTAACATATTAGCACATTAGCATATTAGCAAATTAGCATAGCATATTAGCATATTTAGCATATTAGCATATTAGCATATTAGCATAGCATATTAGCATATTAGCATATTAACATAGCATATTAGCATAGCATATTAGCATATTAGCATATTAGCATATTAGCATAAAGTGTTAGCATATTAACATATTAGCACATTAGCATATTAGCACATTAGCATATTAGCAAATTAGCATAGCATATTAGCATATTAGCATATTAGCATATTAGCATATTAGCATAGCGTGTTAGCATATTAGCGTATTAGCATATTAGCATATTAGCATAGCGTGTTAGCATATTAACATATTAGCACATTAGCATATTAGCAAATTAGCATAGCATATTAGCATATTAGCATATTAGCATAGCGTGTTAGCATATTAGCGTATTAGCATATTAGCATATTAGCATAGCATATTAGCATATTAGCATATTTGCATATTAGCATAGCATATTAGCATATTAGCATATTAGCATAGCATATTAGCATATTAGCATATTAGCATAGCATATTAGCATATTAGCATATTAGCATATTAGCATAGCATATTAGCATATTAGCATATTAACATAGCATATTAGCATATTAGCATATTAGCATATTAGCAGCGTGTTAGCGTATTAGCATATTAGCATATTAGCATAGCATATTAGCATATTAGCATATTAGCATATTAACATAGCATATTAGCATATTAGCATATTAGCATATTAGCATAGTATAACGTGTTAGCGTATTAGCATATTAGCATATTAGTATAGCATATTAGTATATTAGCATATTAGCATATTAGCATAGCATATTAGCATAACATATTAGCATATTAGCATATTAGCATATTAGCATAGCGTGTTAACGTATTAGCATATTAGCATATTAGCATAGCATATTAGCATATTAGCATATTATATTAGAATAGCATATTAGCAAATTAGCATATTAGCAAATTAGCATATTAGCATATTAGCATAGTATATTAGCATATTAGCATATTAACATAGCATATTAGCATAGCATATTAGCATAGCGTGTTAGCGTATTAGCATATTAGCATATTACCATAGCATATTAGCATAGCATATTAGCATATTAGCATATTAGCATATTAGCATAGCATATTAGCATATTAGCATATTAGCATATTAGCATATTAGCATAGTATATTAGCATATTAGCATATTAGCATAGCATATTAGCATATTAGCACATTAGCATAGCATATTAGCATATTAGCATATTAGCATATTAGCATAGCATATTAGCATAGCATATTAGCATATTAGCATATTAGCATATTAGCATATTAGCATAGCGTGTTAGCGTATTAGCATATTAGCATATTAGCATAGCATATTAGCATATTAGCATATTAGCATAGCATATTAGCATATTAGCATATTAGCATATTAGCATAGTATATTAGCATATTAGCATATTAACATAGCATATTAGCATAGCGTGTTAGCGTATTAGCATATTAGCATATTAGCATAGCATATTAGCATATTAGCATATTAGCATATTAGCATAGCGTGTTAGCATATTAGCGTATTAGCATATTAGCATATTAGCATATTAGCATATTAGCATAGCGTGTTAGCATATTAGCATATTAGCATAGCATATTAGCATATTAGCATATTAGCATATTAGCATATTAGCATAGCATATTAGCATATTAGCATATTAGCATATTAGCATAGCGTGTTAGCGTATTACCATATTAGCATATTAGCATATTAGCATAGCATATTAGCATATTAGCATATTAACATATTAATATATTAGCATATTAGCATAGCATATTAGCATATTAGCATATTAGCATATTAGCATAGCATATTAGCATATTAGCATATTAGCATATTAGCATATTAGCATAGCATATTAGCATATTAGCATATTAGCATATTAGCATATTAGCATATTAGCATAGCATATTAGCATATTAGCAAATTAACATATTAGCATATTAGCATGTTAGCATATTAGCATGTTAGCATATTAGCATAGCATTTAAGCATATTAGCATATTAGCATAGCATATTAGCAAAGCGTGTTTAGCATATTAGCATATTAGCATATTAGCATATTAGCATATTAGCATATTAGCATATTAGCATATTAGCATAGCATATTAGCATATTAGCATATTAGCATATTAGCATAGCATATTAGCATATTAGCATATTAGCATATTAGCAGCGTGTTAGCGTATTAGCATATTAGCATATTAGCATAGCATATTAGCATATTAGCATATTAGTATATTAACATAGCATATTAGCATATTAGCATATTAGCATATTAGCATAGTATAACGTGTCAGCGTATTAGCATATTAGCATATTAGTATAGCATATTAGCATATTAGCATATTAGCATAGCATGTTAACGTATTAGCATATTAGTATATTAGCATAGCATATTAGCATATTAGCATATTATATTAGAATAGCATATTAGCAAATTAGCATATTAGCATATTAGCATAGTATATTAGCATATTAGCATATTAGCATAGCATATTAGCATAGCATATTAGCATAGCATATTAGCATAGCGTGTTAGCGTATTAGCATATTAGCATATTACCATAGCATATTAGCATAGCATATTAGCATATTAGCATATTAGCATATTAGCATAGCATATTAGCATATTAGCATATTAGCATATTAGCATAGCATATTAGCATATTAGCATATTAGCATATTAGCATATTAGCATAGCATATTAGCATATTAGCATATTAACATATTAGCATAGCATATTAGCATATTAACATAGCATATTAGCATAGCATATTAGCATATTAGCATATTAGCATATTAGCATAGCATATTAGCATATTAGCATATTAACATATTAACATATTAGCATAGCATATTAGCATATTAGCATATTAGCATATTAGTATAGCGTGTTAGCATATTAACATATTAGCACATTAGCACATTAGCATATTAGCAAATTAGCATAGCATATTAGCATATTAGCATATTAGCATATTAGCATATTAGCATAGCGTGTTAGCATATTAGCGTATTAGCATATTAGCATATTAGCATAGCGTGTTAGCATATTAACATATTAGCACATTAGCATATTAGCAAATTAGCATAGCATATTAGCATATTAGCATATTAGCATATTAGCATATTAGCATATTAGCATAGCGTGTTAGCATATTAGCGTATTAGCATATTAGCATATTAGCATAGCATATTAGCATATTAGCATATTAGCATATTAGCATAGCGTGTTAGCATATTAGCGCATTAGCATATTAACATATTAGCAAATTAGCATAGCATATTAGCATATTAGCATATTAGCATATTAGCTAATTAACATATTAGCATATTAGCATATTAGCATATTAGCATAGCGTGTTAGCATATTAGCATATTAGCATATTAGCATATTAGCATATCATGTTAGCATATTAGCATATTAGCATATTAGCATATTAGCATAGCATATTAGCATATTAGCATAGCATATTAGCATATTAGCATATTAGCATAACGTGTTAGCATATTAGCGTATTAGCATAGCATATTAGCATATTAGCATATTAGCATATTAGCATATTAGCATAGCATATTAGCATATTAGCATATTAGCATAGTATATTAGCATATTAGCATATTAGCATATTAGCATATTAGCATAGCATATTAGCATATTAGCATATTTGCATAGCGTGTTAGCGTATTAGCATATTAGCATATTAGCATAGCATATTAGCATATTAGCATATTAGCATAGCATGTTAGCATATTAGCGTATTAGCATATTAGCATAGCATATTAGCATATTAGCATATTAGCATATTAGCATATTAGCATAGCATATTAGCATATTAGCATATTAGCATAGCGTGTTAGCGTATTAGCATATTAGCATATTAGCATAGCATATTAGCATATTAGCATATTAGCATATTAGCATAGCGTGTTAGCATATTAGCGTATTAGCATATTAGCATATTAGCATATTAGCATATTAGCATATTAGCATAGCATATTAGCATATTAGCATATTAACATATTAATATATTAGCATATTAGCATAGCATATTAGCATATTAGCATATTAGCATATTAGCATAGCATATTAGCATATTAGCATATTAGCATATTAGCATATTAGCATAGCATATTAGCATATTAGCATATTAGCATATTAGCATATTAGCATATTAGCATAGCATATTAGCATATTAGCAAATTAACATATTAGCATATTAGCATGTTAGCATATTAGCATGTTAGCATATTAGCATAGCATTTAAGCATATTAGCATATTAGCATAGCATATTAGCAAAGCGTGTTAGCATATTAGCATATTAGCATATTAGCATATTAGCATATTAGCATATTAGCATATTAGCATAGCATATTAGCATATTAGCATATTAGCATAGCATATTAGCATATTAGCATATCAGCATATTAGCAGCGTGTTAGCGTATTAGCATATTAGCATATTAGCATAGCATATTAGCATATTAGCATATTAGTATATTAACATAGCATATTAGCATATTAGCATATTAGCATAATTAGCATAGTATAACGTGTCAGCGTATTAGCATATTAGCATATTAGTATAGCATATTAGCATATTAGCATATTAGCATAGCATGTTAACGTATTAGCATATTAGTATATTAGCATAGCATATTAGCATATTAGCATATTATATTAGAATAGCATATTAGCAAATTAGCATATTAGCATATTAGCATAGTATATTAGCATATTAGCATATTAGCATAGCATATTAGCATAGCATATTAGCATAGCATATTAGCATAGCGTGTTAGCGTATTAGCATATTAGCATATTACCATAGCATATTAGCATAGCATATTAGCATATTAGCATATTAGCATATTAGCATAGCATATTAGCATATAGCATATTAGCATATTAGCATAGCATATTAGCATATTAGCATATTAGCATATTAGCATATTAGCATAGCATATTAGCATATTAGCATATTAGCATATTAGCATAGCATATTAGCATAACATATTAGCATATTAGCATATTAGCATATTAGCATATTAGCATAGCGTGTTAGCGTATTAGCATATTAACATATTAGCATAGCATATTAGCATATTAGCATATTAGCATAGCATATTAGCATATTAGCATATTAGCATATTAGCATATAGCATAGCATATTAGCATATTAGCATATTAGCATATTAGCATATTAGCATAGCATATTAGCATATTAGCATATTAGCATATTAGCATATTAGCATATTAGCATAGCATATTAGCATATTAGCAAATTAGCATATTAGCATATTAGTATGTTAGCATATTAGCATGTTAGCATATTAGCATAGCATTTAAGCATATTAGCATATTAGCATAGCATATTAGCATAGCGTGTTAGCATATTAGCATATTAGCATATTAGCATAGCATATTAGCATATTAGCATATTAGCATAGCATATTAGCATATTAGCATATTAACATAGCATATTAACATATTAGCATATTAGCATATTAGCAGCGTGTTAGCGTATTAGCATATTAGCATATTAGCATAGCATATTAGCATATTAGCATATTAGCATATTAGCATATTAACATAGCATATTAGCATATTAGCATATTAGCATATTAGCATAGTATAACGTGTTAGCGTATTAGCATATTAGTATAGCATATTAGCATATTAGCATATTAGCATATTAGCATAGCATATTAGCATAACATATTAGCATATTAGCATATTAGCATATTAGCATAGCGTGTTAACGTATTAGCATATTAGCATATTAGCATAGCATATTAGCATATTAGCATATTATATTAGAATAGCATATTAGCAAATTAGCATATTAGCATATTAGCATAGTATATTAGTATATTAGCATATTAGCATATTAGCATATTAACATAGCATATTAGCATAGCATATTAGCATAGCATATTAGCATAGCATATTAGTATATTAGTATATTACCATATTAGCATAGCGTGTTAGCGTATTAGCATATTAGCATATTAGCATAGCATATTAGCATATTAGCATATTAGCATATTAGTATATTAGCATATTAACATATTAGCATAGCATATTAGCATATTAGCATATTAGCATAGCATATTAGCATATTAGCATATTAGCATATTAGCATAGCATATTAGCATATTAGCATAGCATATTAGCATATTAGCATAGCATATTAGCATATTAGCATATTAGCATATTAGCATATTAGCATAGCGTGTTAGCATATTAGCGTATTAGCATATTAGCATATTAGCATATTAGCATATTAGCATAGCGTGTTAGCATATTAGCATATTAGCATAGCATATTAGCATATTAGCATATAGCATATTAGCATATTAGCATATTAGCATAGCATATTAGCATATTAGCATATTAGCATATTTGCATAGCGTGTTAGCGTATTAGCATATTAGCATATTAGCATAGCATATTAGCATATTAGCATATTAGCATATTAGCATAGCATATTAGCATATTAGCATATTAGCATATTAGTATATTAGCATAGCATATTAGCATATTAGCATATTAGCATAGCATATTAGCATATTAGCATATTAGCATAGCGTGTTAGCGTATTAGCATATTAGCATATTAGCATAGCATATTAGCATATTACCATATTTAGCATATTAACATAGCATATTAGCATATTAGCATATTAGCATATTAGCATATTAGCATATTAGCATATTAGCATAGCATATTAGCATATTAGCATAGCATATTAGCATATTAGCATATTAGCATAGCATATTAGTATATTAGCATATTAGCATATTAGCATATTAGCATATTAGCATAGCGTGTTAGCGTATTAACATATTAGCATAGCATATTAGCATATTAGCATATTAGCATAGCATATTAGCATATTAGCATAGCGTGTTAGCGTATTAGCATATTAGCATATTAGCATATTAGCATAGCATATTAGCATATTAGCATATTAGCATATTAGCATATTAGCATAGCGTGTTAGCGTATTAGCATATTAGCATATTAGCATAGCATATTAGCATATTAGTATATTAGCATATTAGCATAGCATATTAGCATATTAGCATATTAGCATATTAGCATATTAGCATAGCATGTTAGCATATTAGCATATTAGCATATTAGCATATTAGAGAATTAACATATTAGCATATTAGCATATTAGCATATTAATATATTAGCATAGCATATTAGCATATTAACATATTAGCATATTAGCATAGCATATTAGTATATTAGCATATTAGCATATTAGCATAGCATATTAGCATATTAGCATATTAACATATTAGCATATTAGCATAGCATATTAGCATATTAGCATATTAGCATAGCGTGTTAGCATATTAACATATTAGCACATTAGCATATTAGCAAATTAGCATAGCATATTAGCATATTAGCATATTAGCATATTAGCATAGCGTGTTAGCATATTAGCGTATTAGCATATTAGCATATTAGCATAGCGTGTTAGCATATTAACATATTAGCACATTAGCATATTAGCAAATTAGCATAGCATATTAGCATATTAGCATATTAGCATATTAGCATATTAGCATAGCGTGTTAGCATATTAGCGTATTAGCATATTAGCATATTAGCATATTAGCATATTAGCATAGCGTGTTAGCATATTAGCGCATTAGCATATTAACATATTAGCAAATTAGCATAGCATATTAGCATATTAGCATATTAGCATATTAGCTTAACATATTAGCATATTAGCATATTAGCATATTAGCATAGCGTGTTAGCATATTAGCATATTAGCATATTAGCATATTAGCATATCGTGTTAGCATATTAGCATATTAGCATATTAGCATATTAGCATAGCATATTAGCATATTAGCATAGCATATTAGCATATTAGCATATTAGCATAACGTGTTAGCATATTAGCGTATTAGCATAGCATATTAGCATATTAGCATATTAGCATATTAGCATATTAGCATAGCATATTAGCATATTAACATATTAGCATATTAGCATAGTATATTAGCATATTAACATATTAGCATATTAACATATTAGCATATTAGCATAGCATATTAGCATATTAGCATATTTGCATAGCGTGTTAGCGTATTAGCATATTAGCATATTAGCATAGCATATTAGCATATTAGCATATTAGCATAGCATGTTAGCATATTAGCGTATTAGCATATTAGCATAGCATATTAGCATATTAGCATATTAGCATATTAGCATATTAGCATAGCATATTAGCATATTAGCATATTAGCATATTAGCATAGCGTGTTAGCGCATTAGCATATTAGCATATTAGCATAGCATATTAGCATATTAGCATATTAGCATATTAGCATAGCGTGTTAGCATATTAGCGTATTAGCATATTAGCATATTAGTATATTAGCATATTAGCGTATTAGCATAGCATATTAGCATAGCATATTAGCATATTAGCATATTAGCATATTAATATATTAGCATATTAGCATAGCATATTAGCATATTAGCATATTAGCATATTAGCATAGCATATTAGCATATTAGCATATTAGCATATTAGCATATTAGCATATTAGCATAGCATATTAGCATATTAGCATATTAGCATATTAGCATATTAGCATAGCATATTAGCATATTAGCAAATTAGCATATTAGCATATTAGCATGTTAGCATATTAGCATGTTAGCATATTAGCATAGCATTTAAGCATATTAGCATATTAGCATAGCATATTAGCATAGCGTGTTAGCATATTAGCATATTAGCATATTAGCATAGCATATTAGCATATTAGCATATTAGCATATTAGCATATTAGCATAGCATATTAGCATATTAGCATATTAGCATAGCATATTAGCATATTAGCATATTAGCATATTAGCAGCGTGTTAGCGTATTAGCATATTAGCATATTAGCATAGCATATTAGCATATTAGCATATTAGCATATTAACATAGCATATTAGCATATTAGCATATTAGCATATTAGCATAGTATAACGTGTTAGCGTATTAGCATATTAGCATATTAGTATAGCATATTAGCATATTAGCATATTAGCATAGCATATTAGCATAACATATTAGCATATTAGCATATTAGCATATTAGCATAGCGTGTTAACGTATTAGCATATTAGCATATTAGCATAGCATATTAGCATATTAGCATATTAGAATAGCATATTAGCAAATTAGCATATTAGCATAGTATATTAGCATATTAGCATATTAGCATATTAGCATAGCATATTAGCATAGCATATTAGCATAGCGTGTTAGCGTATTAGCATATTAGCATATTACCATAGCATATTAGCATAGCATATTAGCATATTAGCATATTAGCATATTAGCATAGCATATTAGCATATTAGCATATTAGCATATTAGCATAGCATATTAGCATATTAGCATATTAGCATAGCATATTAGCATATTAGCATATTAGCATAGCATATTAGCATATTAGCATATTAGCATATTAGCATAGCATATTAGCATAGCATATTAGCATATTAGCATATTAGCATATTAGCATATTAGCATAGCGTGTTAGCGTATTAGCATATTAGCATATTAGCATAGCATATTAGCATATTAGCATATTAGCATAGCATATTAGCATATTAGCATATTAGCATAGTATATTAGCATATTAGCATATTAGCATAGCATATTAGCATAGCGTGTTAGCGTATTAGCATATTAGCATATTAGCACAGCATATTAGCATATTAGCATATTAGCATATTAGCATAGCGTGTTAGCATATTAGCGTATTAGCATATTAGCATATTAGCATATTAGCATATTAGCATATTAGCATAGCGTGTTAGCATATTAGCATATTAGCATAGCATATTAGCATATTAGCATATTAGCATATTAGCATATTAGCATAGCATATTAGCATATTAGCATATTAGCATATTAGCATATTAGCATAGCGTGTTAGCGTATTAGCATATTAGCATATTAGCATAGCATATTAGCATATTAGCATATTAGCATATTAGCATAGCATATTAGCATATTAGCATATTAGTATATTAGCATAGCATATTAGCATATTAGCATATTAGCATAGCATATTAGCATATTAGCATATTAGCATAGCGTGTTAGCGTATTAGCATATTAGCATATTAGCATAGCATATTAGTATATTACCATATTTAGCATATTAACATAGCATATTAGCATATTAGCATATTAGCATATTAGCATAGCATATTAGCATATTAGCATAGCATATTAGCATATTAGCATATTAGCATATTAGCATAGCATATTAGCATATTAGCATAGCATATTAGCATATTAGCATATTAGCATAGCGTGTTAGCGTATTAACATATTAGCATAGCATATTAGCATATTAGCATATTAGCATAGCATATTAGCATATTAGCATAGCGTGTTAGCGTATTAGCATATTAGCATATTAGCATATTAGCATAGCATATTAGCATATTAGCATATTAGCATATTAGCATAGCGTGTTAGCGTATTAGCATATTAGCATATTAGCATAGCATATTAGCATATTAGTATATTAGCATATTAGCATAGCATATTAGCATATTAGCATATTAGCATATTAGCATAGCATGTTAGCATATTAGCATATTAGCATATTAGCATATTAGAGAATTAACATATTAGCATATTAACATATTAGCATATTAACATATTAGCATAGCATATTAGCATATTAACATATTAGCATATTAGCATAGCATATTAGCATATTAGCATATTAGCATATTAGCATAGCATATTAGCATATTAGCATATTAACATATTAGCATATTAGCATAGCATATTAGCATATTAGCATATTAGCATATTAGCATAGCGTGTTAGCATATTAACATATTAGCACATTAGCATATTAGTAAATTAGCATAGCATATTAGCATATTAACATATTAGCATATTAGCATATTAGCATAGCATATTAGCATATTAGCATATTAACATATTAGCATATTAGCATAGCATATTAGCATATTAGCATATTAGCATATTAGCATAGCGTGTTAGCATATTAACATATTAGCACATTAGCATATTAGCAAATTAGCATAGCATATTAGCATATTAGCATATTAGCATATTAGCATATTAGCATAGCGTGTTAGCATATTAGCGTATTAGCATATTAGCATATTAGCATAGCGTGTTAGCATATTAACATATTAGCACATTAGCATATTAGCAAATTAGCATAGCATATTAGCATATTAACATATTAGCATATTAGCATATTAGCATAGCGTGTTAGCATATTAGCGTATTAGCATATTAGCATATTAGCATAGCATATTAGCATATTAGCATATTTGCATATTAGCATAGCATATTAGCATATTAGCATATTAGCATAGCATATTAGCATATTAGCATATTAGCATAGCATATTAGCATATTAGCATATTAGCATATTAGCATAGCATATTAGCATATTAGCATATTAGCATAGCATATTAGCATATTAGCAGCGTGTTAGCGTATTAGCATATTAGCATATTAGCATAGCATATTAGCATATTAGCATATTAGCATATTAACATAGCATATTAGCATATTAGCATATTAGCATATTAGCATAGTATAACGTGTTAGCGTATTAACATATTAGCATATTAGTATAGCATATTAGCATATTAGCATATTAGCATATTAGCATAGCATATTAGCATAACATATTAGCATATTAGCATATTAGCATAGCGTGTTAACGTATTAGCATATTAGCATATTAGCATAGCATATTAGCATATTAGCATATTATATTAGAATAGCATATTAGCAAATTAGCATATTAGCATATTAGCATAGTATATTAGCATATTAGCATATTAGCATAGCATATTAGTATAGCATATTAGCATAGCGTGTTAGCGTATTAGCATATTAGCATATTACCATAGCATATTAGCATAGTATATTAGCATATTAGCATATTAGCATATTAGCATAGCATATTAGCATATTAGCATATTAGCATATTAGCATAGCATATTAGCATATTAGCATATTAGCATATTAGCATATTAGCATAGCATATTAGCATATTAGCTAGCATATTAGCATAGCATATTAGCATAGCATATTAGCATATTAGCATATTAGCATATTAGCATATTAGCATAGCGTGTTAGCGTATTAGCATATTAGCATATTAGCATAGCATATTAGCATATTAGCATATTAGCATAGCATATTAGCATATTAGCATATTAGCATATTAGCATAGTATATTAGCATATTAGCATATTAGCATAGCATTTTAGCATAGCGTGTTAGCGTATTAGCATATTAGCATATTAGCATAGCATATTAGCATATTAGCATATTAGCATATTAGCATAGTATATTAGTATATTAGCATAGCATATTAGCATAGCGTGTTAGCGTATTAGCATATTAGCATATTAGCATAGCATATTAGCATATTAGCATATTAGCATATTAGCATAGCGTGTTAGCATATTAGCGTATTAGCATATTAGCATATTAGCATATTAGCATATTAGCATATTAGCATATTAGCATAGCGTGTTAGCATATTAGCATATTAGCATAGCATATTAGCATATTAGCATATTAGCATATTAGCATATTAGCATAGCATATTAGCATATTAGCATATTAGCATATTAGCATAGCGTGTTAGCGTATTAGCATATTAGCATATTAGCATAGCATATTAGCATATTAGCATATTAGCATATTAGCATATTAGTATAGCATATTAGCATATTAGCATATTAGCATATTAGCATATTAGCATATTAGTATATTAGCATAGCATATTAGCATATTAGCATATTAGCATAGCATATTAGCATATTAGCATATTAGCATAGCGTGTTAGCGTATTAGCATATTAGCATATTAGCATAGCATATTAGCATATTACCATATTTAGCATATTAACATAGCATATTAGCATATTAGCATATTAGCATATTAGCATAGTATATTAGCATATTAGCATAGCATATTAGCATATTAGCATATTAGCATATTAGCATAGCATATTAGCATATTAGCATAGCATATTGGCATATTAGCATATTAGCATAGCGTGTTAGCGTATTAACATATTAGCATAGCATATTAGCATATTAGCATATTAGCATAGCATATTAGCATATTAGCATAGCGTGTTAGCGTATTAGCATATTAGCATATTAGCATATTAGCATAGCATATTAGCATATTAGCATATTAGCATATTAGCATATTAGCATATTAGCATAGCATGTTAGCGTATTAGCATATTAGCATATTAGCATAGCATATTAGCATATTAATATATTAGTATATTAGCATAGCATATTAGCATATTAGCATATTAGCATATTAGCATATTAGCATAGCATGTTAGCATATTAGCATATTAGCATATTAGCATATTAGAGAATTAACATATTAACATATTAACATATTAGCATATTAATATATTAGCATAGCATATTAGCATATTAACATATTAGCATATTAGCATAGCATATTAGCATATTAGCATATTAGCATATTAGCTTAGCATATTAGCATATTAGCATATTAACATATTAGCATATTAGCATAGCATATTAGCATATTAGCATATTAGCATAGCGTGTTAGCATATTAACATATTAGCACATTAGCATATTAGCAAATTAGCATAGCATATTAGCATATTAGCATATTAGCATATTAGCATAGCATATTAGCATATTAGCATATTAACATAGCATATTAGCATAGCATATTAGCATATTAGCATATTAGCATATTAGCATAAAGTGTTAGCATATTAACATATTAGCACATTAGCATATTAGCACATTAGCATATTAGCAAATTAGCATAGCATATTAGCATATTAGCATATTAGCATATTAGCATATTAGCATAGCGTGTTAGCATATTAGCGTATTAGCATATTAGCATATTAGCATAGCGTGTTAGCATATTAACATATTAGCACATTAGCATATTAGCAAATTAGCATAGCATATTAGCATATTAGCATATTAGCATAGCGTGTTAGCATATTAGCGTATTAGCATATTAGCATATTAGCATAGCATATTAGCATATTAGCATATTTGCATATTAGCATAGCATATTAGCATATTAGCATATTAGCATAGCATATTAGCATATTAGCATATTAGCATAGCATATTAGCATATTAGCATATTAGCATATTAGCATAGCATATTAGCATATTAGCATATTAACATAGCATATTAGCATATTAGCATATTAGCATATTAGCAGCGTGTTAGCGTATTAGCATATTAGCATATTAGCATAGCATATTAGCATATTAGCATATTAGCATATTAGCATATTAGCAGCGTGTTAGCGTATTAGCATATTAGCATATTAGCATAGCATATTAGCATATTAGCATATTAGCATATTAGCATATTAACATAGCATATTAGCATATTAGCATATTAGCATATTAGCATAGTATAACGTGTTAGCGTATTAGCATATTAGCATATTAGTATAGCATATTAGTATATTAGCATATTAGCATATTAGCATAGCATATTAGCATAACATATTAGCATATTAGCATATTAGCATATTAGCATAGCGTGTTAACGTATTAGCATATTAGCATATTAGCATAGCATATTAGCATATTAGCATATTATATTAGAATAGCATATTAGCAAATTAGCATATTAGCAAATTAGCATATTAGCATATTAGCATAGTATATTAGCATATTAGCATATTAACATAGCATATTAGCATAGCATATTAGCATAGCGTGTTAGCGTATTAGCATATTAGCATATTACCATAGCATATTAGCATAGCATATTAGCATATTAGCATATTAGCATATTAGCATAGCATATTAGCATATTAGCATATTAGCATATTAGCATATTAGCATAGTATATTAGCATATTAGCATATTAGCATAGCATATTAGCATATTAGCACATTAGCATAGCATATTAGCATATTAGCATATTAGCATATTAGCATAGCATATTAGCATAGCATATTAGCATATTAGCATATTAGCATATTAGCATATTAGCATAGCGTGTTAGCGTATTAGCATATTAGCATATTAGCATAGCATATTAGCATATTAGCATATTAGCATAGCATATTAGCATATTAGCATATTAGCATATTAGCATAGTATATTAGCATATTAGCATATTAACATAGCATATTAGCATAGCGTGTTAGCGTATTAGCATATTAGCATATTAGCATAGCATATTAGCATATTAGCATATTAGCATATTAGCATAGCGTGTTAGCATATTAGCGTATTAGCATATTAGCATATTAGCATATTAGCATATTAGCATAGCGTGTTAGCATATTAGCATATTAGCATAGCATATTAGCATATTAGCATATTAGCATATTAGCATATTAGCATAGCATATTAGCATATTAGCATATTAGCATATTAGCATAGCGTGTTAGCGTATTACCATATTAGCATATTAGCATAGCATATTAACATATTAGCATATTAGCATATTAGCATAGCATATTAGCATATTAGCATATTAGCATATTAGTATATTAGCATAGCATATTAGCATATTAGCATATTAGCATAGCATATTAGCATATTAGCATATTAGCATAGCGTGTTAGCGTATTAGCATATTAGCATATTAGCATAGCATATTAGCATATTACCATATTTAGCATATTAACATAGCATATTAGCATATTAGCATATTAGCATATTAGCATAGCATATTAGCATAGCATATTAGCATATTAGCATATTAGCATATTAGCATAGCATATTAGCATATTAGCATAGCATATTAGCATATTAGCATATTAGCATAGCGTGTTAGCGTATTAACATATTAGCATAGCATATTAGCATATTAGCATATTAGCATAGCATATTAGCATATTAGCATAGCGTGTTAGCGTATTAGCATATTAGCATATTAGCATAGCATATTAGCATATTAGCATATTAGCATATTAGCATAGCGTGTTAGCGTATTAGCATATTAGCATATTAGCATAGCATATTAGCATATTAGTATATTAGCATATTAGCATAGCATATTAGCATATTAGCATATTAGCATATTAGCATAGCATGTTAGCATATTAGCATATTAGCATATTAGCATATTAGAGAATTAACATATTAGCATATTAGCATATTAGCATATTAACATATTAGCATAGCATATTAGCATATTAACATATTAGCATATTAGCATAGCATATTAGCATATTAACATATTAGCATATTAGCATAGCATATTAGCATATTAGCATATTAACATATTAGCATATTAGCATAGCATATTAGCATATTAGCATATTAGCATATTAGCATAGCGTGTTAGCATATTAACATATTAGCACATTAGCATATTAGCAAATTAGCATAGCATATTAGCATATTAGCATATTAGCATATTAGCATAGCATATTAGCATATTAGCATATTAACATATTAGCATATTAACATATTAGCATATTAGCATAGCATATTAGCATATTAGTATATTAGCATATTAGCATAGCGTGTTAGCATATTAACATATTAGCACATTAGCATATTAGCAAATTAGCATGGCATATTAGCATATTAGCATATTAGCATAGCGTGTTAGCATATTAGCGTATTAGCATATTAGCATATTAGCATAGCGTGTTAGCATATTAACATATTAGCACATTAGCATATTAGCAAATTAGCATAGCATAGCATATTAGCATATTAGCATATTAGCATATTAGCATAGCGTGTTAGCATATTAGCGTATTAGCATATTAGCATATTAGCATAGCATATTAGCATATTAGCATATTAGCATATTAGCATAGCGTGTTAGCATATTAGCGCATTAGCATATTAACATATTAGCAAATTAGCATAGCATATTAGCATATTAGCATATTAGCATATTAGCTTATTAACATATTAGCATATTAGCATATTAGCATATTAGCATAGCGTGTTAGCATATTAGCATATTAGCATATTAGCATAGCATATCGTGTTAGCATATTAGCATATTAGCATATTAGCATATTAGCATAGCATATTAGCATATTAGCATAGCATATTAGCATATTAGCATATTAGCATAACGTGTTAGCATATTAGCGTATTAGCATAGCATATTAGCATATTAGCATATTAGCATATTAGCATATTAATATATTAGCATAGTATATTAGCATATTAGCATATTAGCATATTAGCATATTAGCATATTAGCATATTAGCATAGCATATTAGCATATTAGCATATTTGCATAGCGTGTTAGCGTATTAGCATATTAGCATATTAGCATAGCATATTAGCATATTAGCATATTAGCATAGCATGTTAGCATATTAGCGTATTAGCATATTAGCATAGCATATTAGCATATTAGCATATTAGCATATTAGCATAGCATATTAGCATATTAGCATATTAGCATATTAGCATAGCGTGTTAGCGTATTAGCATATTAGCATATTAGCATAGCATATTAGCATATTAGCATATTAGCATATTAGCATAGCGTGTTAGCATATTAGCGTATTAGCATATTAGCATATTAGCATATTAACATATTAACATATTAGCATATTAGCATAGCATATTAGCATATTAGCATATTAGCATATTAATATATTAGCATATTAGCATAGCATATTAGCATATTAACATATTAGCATATTAGCATAGCATATTAGCATATTAGCATATTAGCATATTAGCATATTAGCATAGCATATTAGCATATTAGCATATTAGCATATTAGCATAGCATATTAGCATATTAGCAAATTAGCATATTAGCATATTAGCATGTTAGCATATTAGCATGTTAGCATATTAGCATAGCATTTAAGCATATTAGCATATTAGCATAGCATATTAGCATAGCGTGTTAGCATATTAGCATATTAGCATATTAGCATAGCATATTAGCATATTAGCATATTAGCATATTAGCATAGCATATTAGCATATTAGCATATTAGCATAGCATATTAGCATATTAGTATATTAGCATATTAGCATATTAGCAGCGTGTTAGCGTATTAGCATATTAGCATATTAGCATAGCATATTAGCATATTAGCATATTAGCATATTAACATAGCATATTAGCATATTAGCATATTAGCATATTAGCATAGTATAACGTGTTAGCGTATTAGCATATTAGCATATTAGTATAGCATATTAGCATATTAACATATTAGCATATTAGCATAGCATATTAGCATAACATATTAGCATATTAGCATATTAGCATATTAGCATAGCGTGTTAACGTATTAGCATATTAGCATATTAGCATAGCATATTAGCATATTAGCATATTATATTAGAATAGCATATTAGCAAATTAGCATATTAGCATATTAGCATAGTATATTAGCATATTAGCATATTAGCATATTAGCATATTAACATATTAGCATATTAGCATAGCATATTAGCATAGCATATTAGCATAGCATATTAGCATATTAGTATATTAGCATATTAGCATAGCGTGTTAGCGTGTTAGCGTATTAGCATATTAGCATATTAGCATAGCATATTAGCATATTAGCATATTAGCATATTAGCATAGCATATTAGTATATTAGCATATTAGCATATTAGTATATTAGCATATTAACATATTAGCATAGCATATTAGCATATTAGCATATTAGCATATTAGCATAGCATATTAGCATATTAACATATTAGCATATTAGCATAGCATATTAGCATATTAGCATATTAACATATTAGTATATTAGCATAGCATATTAACATATTACCATATTAGCATAGCATATTAGCATATTAGTATAGCGTGTTAGCATATTGACATATTAGCATATTAGCATAGCATATTAGCATATTAGCATATTAGCATAGCATATTAGCATATTAGCATATTAGCATATTAGCATAGTATATTAGCATATTAGCATATTAGCATAGCATATTAGCATAGCATATTAGCATAGCGTGTTAGCGTATTAGCATATTAGCATATTACCATAGCATATTAGCATAGCATATTAGCATATTAGCATATTAGCATATTAGCATATTTGCATATTTGCATATTAGCATAGCATATTAGCATATTAGCATATTAGCATATTAGCATAGCATATTAGCATATTAGCATATTAGCATAGCGTGTTAGCGTATTAGCATATTAGCATATTAGCGTAGCATATTAGCATATTAGCATATTAGCATAGCATGTTAGCATATTAACGTATTAGCATATTAGCATATTAGCATAGCATATTAGCATATTAACATATTAGCATATTAGCATATTAACATATTAGCATATTAGCATAGCATATTAGTATATTAGCATATTAGCATATTAGCATAGCGTGTTAGCGTATTAATATATTAGCATATTAGCATATTAGCATATTAGCATATTAGCATATTAGCATAGCATATTAGCATATTAGCATATTAGCATATTAGCATAGCGTGTTAGCATATTAGCGTATTAGCGTATTAGCATATTAGCATATTAGCATATTAGCATATTAGCATATTAACATATTAGCATAGTATATTAGCATATTAGCATATTAGCATATTAGCATATTAGCATATTAGCATAGCATATTAGCATATTAGCATAGCGTGTTAACGTATTAGCATATTAGCATATTAGCATATTAGCATATTATCATATTAGCATATTAACATATTAGCATATTAGCATAGTATATTAGCATATTAGCATAGTATATTAGCATATTAGCATATTAGCATATTAGCATAGCGTGTTAGCATATTAGCATATTAGCATATTAGCATAGCATATTAGCATATTAGCATATTAGCATATTAGCATATTAGCAAATTAGCATAGCATATTAGCATATTAGCATATTAGCATATTAGCATATTAGCATAGCATATTAGCATATTAGCATATTAGCATATTAGCATAGCGTGTTAGCGTATTAGCATATTAGCATATTAGCATAGCATATTAGCAAATTAGCATATTAGCATATTAGCATAGCATATTAACATATTAGCATATTAGCATATTAGCATATTAGCATAGCATATTAGCATAGCGTGTTAGCGTATTAGCATATTAGCATATTAGCATAGCATATTAGCATATTAGCATATTAGCATATTAGCATAGCGTGTTAGCATATTAGCATATTAGCATATTAGCATAGCATATTAGCATAGCATATTAGCATATTAGCATATTAGCATATTAGCATAGCATATTAGCATATTAGCATATTAGCATAGCATATTAGCATATTAGCATATTAGCATATTAGCATAGTATATTAGCATATTAGCATATTAGCATATTAGCATAGCGTGTTAGCGTATTAGCATATTAGCATATTAGCATAGCATAGCATATTAGCATATTAGCATATTAGCATATTAACATAGCATATTAGCATATTAGCATATTAGCATATTAGCATAGTATAAGGTGTTAGCATATTAGCATATTAGCATATTAGCATATTAGTATAGCATATTAGCATATTAGCATATTAGCATATTAACATATTAGCATAGCATATTAGCATAACATATTAGCATATTAGCATATTAGCATATTAGCATAGCGTGTTAACGTATTAGCATATTAGCATATTAGCATAGCATATTAGCATATTAGCATAGCATATTAGCATATTAGCATATTAGCATATTAGCATAGTATATTAGCATATTAGCATATTAGCATATTAACATATTAGCATATTAACATAGCATATTAGCATAGCATATTAGCATAGCATATTAGCATAGCATATTAGCATATTAGTATATTAGCATATTAGCATAGCGTGTTAGCGTATTAGCATATTAACATATTAGCATATTAGCATAGCATATTAGCATATTAGCATATTAGCATATTAACATATTAGCATAGCATATTAGCATATTAGCATATTAGCATATTAGCATAGCATATTAGCATATTAACATATTAGCATATTAGCATAGCATATTAGCATATTAGCATATTAACATATTAGTATATTAGCATAGCATATTAGCATATTACCATATTAGCATAGCATATTAGCATATTAGCATAGCGTGTTAGCATATTAACATATTAGCATATTAGCATATTAGCATAGCATATTAGCATATTAACATATTAGCATAGTAAATTAGCATATTAGCATATTAGCATATTAGCATATTAGCATAGTATATTAGCATATTAACATATTAGCATATTAGCATATTAGCATAGCATATTAGCATAGCATATTAGCATAGCATATTAGCATAGCGTGTTAGCGTATTAGCATATTAGCATATTAATATAGCATATTAGCATAGCATATTAGCATATTAGTATATTAGCATAGCATATTAGCATATTAGCATATTAGCATATTAGCATATTAGCATAGCATATTAGCATATTAGCATATTAGCATAGCATATTAGCATATTAGCATATTAGTATAGCATATTAGCATATTAACATATTAGCATATTAGCATAGCATATTAGCATAGCATATTAGCATAGCATATTAGCATATTAGCATATTAGCATAGCATATTAGCATATTAGCATAGCGTGTTAGCATATTAACATATTAGCATATTAGCATAGCATATTAGCATATTAGCATATTAGCATAGCATATTAGCATATTAGCATATTAGCATATTAGCATAGTATATTAGCATATTAGCATATTAGCATAGCATATTAGCATAGCATATTAGCATAGCGTGTTAGCGTATTAGCATATTAGCATATTACCATAGCATATTAGCATAGCATATTAGCATATTAGCATATTAGCATATTAGCATATTAGCATATTTGCATATTTGCATATTAGCATAGCATATTAGCATATTAGCATATAGCATATTAGCATATTAGCATAGCATATTAGCATATAGCATATTAGCATAGCGTGTTAGCGTATTAGCATATTAGCATATTAGCGTAGCATATTAGCATATTAGCATATTAGCATATTAGCATAGCATGTTAGCATATTAACGTATTAGCATATTAGCATATTAGCATAGCATATTAGCATATTAACATATTAGCATATTAGCATATTAAACATATTAGCATATTAGCATAGCATATTAGTATATTAGCATAGCATATTAGCATAGCGTGTTAGCGTATTAGCATATTAGCATATTAGCATATTAGCATATTAGCATATTAGCATAGCATATTAGCATATTAGCATATTAGCATATTAGCATAGCGTGTTAGCATATTAGCGTATTAGCATATTAGCATATTAGCACATTAGCATATTAGCAAATTAGCATGGCATATTAGCATATTAGCATATTAGCATATTAGCATATTAGCAATAGCGTGTTAGCATATTAGCGTATAGCATATTAGCATATTAGCATAGGCGTGTTAGCATATAACATATTAGCACATTAGGCATATTTAGCAAATTAGCATAGCATAGCATATTAGCATATTAGCATATTAGCATATTTGCATAGCGTGTTAGCATATTAGCGTATTAGCATATTAGCATATTAGCATAGCATATTAGCATATTAGCATATTAGCTTATTAGCATAGCGTGTTAGCATATTAGCCGCATTAGCATATTAACATATTAGCAAATTAGCATTAGCATATTAGCATATTAGCATATTAGCTTATTAACATATTAGCATATTAGCATATTAGCATATTAGCATAGCGTGTTAGCATATTAGCATATTAGCATATTAGCATAGCATATCGTGTTAGCATATTAGCATATTAGCATATTAGCATATTAGCATATTAGCATAGCATATTAGCATATTAGCATAGCATATTAGCATATTAGCATATATTTAGCATAACGTGTTAGCATATTAGCGTATTAGCATAGCATATTAGCATATTAGCATATTAGCATATTAGCATATTAGCATATTAGCATATTAATATATTAGCATAGTATATTAGCATATTAACATATTAGCATATTAGCATATTAGCATATTAGCATAGCATATTAGCATATTAGCATATTTGCATAGCGTGTTAGCGTATTAGCATTATTAGGCATATTAGCATAGCATATTAGCATATTAGCATATTTAGCATAGCATGTTAGCATATTAGCGTATTTAGCATATTAGCATAGCATATTAGCATATTTAGCATATTAGCATATAGCATAGCATTAGCATATTAGCATATTAGCATATTAGCATAGCGTGTTAGCGTATTAGCATATTAGCATATTAGCATAGCATATTAGCATATTAGCATATTAGCATAGCGTGTTAGCATATTAGCGTATATAGCATATTAGCATATTAACATATTAACATATTAGCATATTAGCATAGCATATTAGCATATTAGCATATTAGCATATTAATATATTAGCATATTAGCGATAGCATATTAGCATATTAGCATATTAGCATAGCATATTAGCATATTCGCAATATTAGCATATTAGCATATTAGCATAGCATATTAGCATATTAGCATATTAGCATATTAGCATAGCATATTAGCATATTAACAAATTAGCATATTAGCATATTAGCATGTTAGCATATTAGCATGTTAGCATAGTAGCTTAGCATTTAAAGCATATTAGCATATTAGCATAGCATATTAGCATAGCGTGTTAGCATATTAGCATATTAGCAATTAGCATAGCATATTAGCATATTAGCATATTAGCATATTAGCATAGCATATTAGCATATTAGCATATTAGCAATTAGCATAATAGCATAGCATATTAGCATATTAGTATATTAGCATTCTATTAGCATATTAGCATATTAGCATATTAGCATAGCATATTAGCATATTAGCATATTAGCATAGCATATTAGCATATTAGCATATTAGCATATTAGCATAGATATTAGCATATTAGCAAATTAGCATATTAGCATAGCGTGTTAGCGTATTAGCATATTAGCATATTAGCATAGCATAGCATATTAGCCATATTAGCATATTAGCATATTAACATAGCATATTAGCATATTAAGCATATTAGCATATTAGCATAGTATAAGGTGTTAGCATATTAGCATATTAGCATATTAGCATATTAGCATAGCATATTAGCATATTAGCATATTAGCATATTAACATATTAGCATAGCATATTAGCATAACATATTAGCATATTAGCATATTAGCATATTAGCATAGCGTGTTAACGTATTAGCATATTAGCATATTAGCATAGCATATTAGCATATTAGCATAGCATATTAGCATATTAGCATATTAGCATATTAGCATAGTATATTAGCATATTAGCATATTAGCATATTAACATATTAGCATATTAACATAGCATATTAGCATAGCATATTAGCATAGCATATTAGCATAGCATATTAGCATATTAGTATATTAGGCATATTAGCATAGCGTGTTAGCGTATTAGCATATTAACATATTAGCATATTAGCATAGCATATTAGCATATTAGCATATTAGCATATTAACATATTAGCATAGCATATTAGCATATTAGCATATTAGCATATTAGCATAGCATATTAGCATATTAACATATTAGCATATTAGCATAGCATATTAGCATATTAGCATATTAACATATTAGTATATTAGCATAGGCATATTAGCATATTACCATATTAGCATAGCCATATTAGCATATTAGCATAGCGTGTTAGCATATTAACATATTAGCATATTAGCATATTAGCATAGCATATTAGCATATTAACATATTAGCATAGTATATTAGCATATTAGCATATTAGCATATTAGCATATTAGCATAGTATATTAGCATATTAACATATTAGCATATTAGCATATTAGCATAGCATATTAGCATAGCATATTAGCATAGCATATTAGCATAGCGTGTTAGCGTATTAGCATATTAGCATATTATATAGCATATTAGCATAGCATATTAGCATATTAGTATATTAGCATAGCATATTAAGCATATTAGCATATTAGCATATTAGCATAGCATATTAGCATATTAGCATATTAGCATAGCATATTAGCATATTAGCATATTTGTATAGCATATTAGCATATTAACATATTAGCATATTAGCATAGCATATTAGCATAGCAATATTAGCATAGCATATTAGCATATTAGCATATTAGCATAGCATATTAGCATATTAGCATAGCGTGTTAGCATATTAACATATTAGCATATTAGCGCATAGCATATTAGCATATTAGCATATTAGCATAGCATATTAGCATATTTAGCATATTAGCATATTAGCATAGTATATTAGCATATTAGCATATTAGCATAGCATATTAGCATAGCATATTAGCATAGCGTGTTAGCGTATTAGCATATTAGCATATTACCATAGCATATTAGCATAGCATATTAGGCATATTAGCATATTAGCATATTAGCATATTAGCATATTTGCATATTTGCATATTAGCATAGCATATTAGCATATTAGCATATTAGCATATTAGCATATTAGCATAGCATATTAGCATATTAGCATATTTAGCATAGCGTGTTAGCGTATTAGCATATTAGCATATTAGCGTAGCATATTAGCATATTAGCATATTAGCATATTAGCATAGCATGTTAGCATATTAACGTATTAGCATATTAGCATATTAGCATAGCATATTAGCATATTAACATATTAGCATATTAGCATATTAACATATTAGCATATTAGCATAGCATATTAGTATATTAGCATAGCATATTAGCATAGCTGTGTTAGCGTATTAGCATATTAGCATATTAGCATATTAGGCATATTAGCATATTAGCATAGCATATTAGCATATTAGCATATTAGCATATTAGCATAGCGTGTTAGCATATTAGCGTATTAGCATATTAGCATATTAGCACATTAGCATATTAGCAAATATAGCATGGCATATTAGCATATTAGCATATTAGCATATTAGCATATTAGCATAGCGTGTTAGCATATTAGCGTATTAGCATATTAGCATATTAGCATAGCGTGTTAGCATATTAACATATTAGCACATTAGCATATTAGCAAATTAGCATAGCATAGCATATTAGCATATTAGCATATTAGCATATTAGCATAGCGTGTTAGCATATTAGCGTATTAGCATATTAGCATATTAGCATAGCATATTAGCATATTAGCATATTAGCATATTAGCATAGCGTGTTAGCATATTAGCGCATTAGCATATGTAACATATTAGCAAATTAGCATAGCATATTAGCATATTAGCATATTAGCATATTAGCTTATTAACATATTAGCATATTAGCATATTAGCATATTAGCATAGCGTGTTAGCATATTAGCATATTAGCATATTAGCATAGCATATCGTGTTAGCAATATTAGCATATTATGCATATTAGCATTTAGCATAGTTAGCATAGCATATTAGCATATTAGCATAGCATATTAGCATATTAGCATATTAGCATAACGTGTTAGCATATTAGCGTATTAGCATAGCATATTAGCATATTAGCATATTAGCATATTAGCATATTAATATATTAGCATAGTATATTAGCATATTAACATATTAGCATATTAGCATATTAGCATAGCATATTAGCATATTAGCATATTTGCATAGCGTGTTAGCGTATTAGCATATTAGCATATTAGCATAGCATATTAGCATATTAGCATATTAGCATAGCATGTTAGCATATTAGCGTATTAGCATATTAGCATAGCATATTAGCATATTGGCATATTAGCATATTAGCATAGCATATTAGCATATTAGCATATTAGCATAGCGTGTTAGCGTGTTAGCGTATTAGCATATTAGCATATTAGCATAGCATATTAGCATATTAGCATATTAGCATAGCGTGTTAGCATATTAGCGTATTAGCATATTAGCATATTAGCATATTAACATATTAACATATTAGCATATTAGCATAGCATATTAGCATATTAGCATATTAGCATATTAATATATTAGCATATTAGCATAGCATATTAGCATATTAGCATATTAGCATAGCATATTAGCATATTCGCATATTAGCATATTAGCATATTAGCATAGCATATTAGCATATTAGCATATTAGCATATTAGCATAGCATATTAGCATATTAGCAAATTAGCATATTAGCATATTAGCATGTTAGCATATTAGCATGTTAGCATATTAGCATAGCATTTAAGCATATTAGCATATTAGCATAGCATATTAGCATAGCGTGTTAGCATATTAGCATATTAGCATATTAGCATAGCATATTAGCATATTAGCATATTAGCATATTAGCATAGCATATTAGCATATTAGCATATTAGCATATTAGCATATTAGCATAGCATATTAGCATATTAGTATATTAGCATATTAGCATATTAGCAGCGTGTTAGCGTATTAGCATATTAGCATATTAGCATAGCATATTAGCATATTAGCATATTAGCATATTAACATAGCATATTAGCATATTAGCATATTAGCATATTAGCATAGTATAACGTGTTAGCGTATTAGCATATTAGCATATTAGTATAGCATATTAGCATATTAACATATTAGCATATTAGCATAGCATATTAGCATAGTATAACGTGTTAGCGTATTAGCATATTAGCATATTAGTATAGCATATTAGCATATTAACATATTAGCATATTAGCATAGCATATTAGCATAACATATTAGCATATTAGCATATTAGCATAGCGTGTTAACGTATTAGCATATTAGCATATTAGCATAGCATATTAGCATATTAGCATATTATATTAGAATAGCATATTAGCAAATTAGCATATTAGCATATTAGCATAGTATATTAGCATATTAGCATATTAGCATATTAGCATATTAACATATTAGCATATTAGCATAGCATATTAGCATAGCATATTAGCATAGCATATTAGCATATTAGTATATTAGCATATTAGCATAGCGTGTTAGCGTATTAGCATATTAGCATATTAGCATAGCATATTAGCATATTAGCATATTAGCATATTAGCATAGCATATTAGTATATTAGCATATTAGCATATTAGTATATTAGCATATTAACATATTAGCATATTAGCATATTAGCATATTAGCATATTAGCATATTAGCATAGCATATTAGCATATTAGCATATTAGCATATTAGCATAGCATATTAGCATATTAGCATATTAACATATTAGTATATTAGCATAGCATATTAACATATTACCATATTAGCATAGCATATTAGCATATTAGTATAGCGTGTTAGCATATTAACATATTAGCATATTAGCATAGCATATTAGCATATTAGCATATTAGCATAGCATATTAGCATATTAGCATATTAGCATATTAGCATAGTATATTAGCATATTAGCATATTAGCATAGCATATTAGCATAGCATATTAGCATAGCGTGTTAGCGTATTAGCATATTAGCATATTACCATAGCATATTAGCATAGCATATTAGCATATTAGCATATTAGCATATTAGCATATTTGCATATTTGCATATTAGCATAGCATATTAGCATATTAGCATATTAGCATATTAGCATATTAGCATAGCATATTAGCATAGCATATTAGCATATTAGCATATTAGCATAGCGTGTTAGCGTATTAGCATATTAGCATATTAGCGTAGCATATTAGCATATTAGCATATTAGCATAGCATGTTAGCATATTAACGTATTAGCATATTAGCATATTAGCATAGCATATTAGCATATTAACATATTAGCATATTAGCATATTAACATATTAGCATATTAGCATAGCATATTAGTATATTAGCATATTAGCATATTAGCATAGCGTGTTAGCGTATTAATATATTAGCATATTAGCATATTAGCATATTAGCATATTAGCATATTAGCATAGCATATTAGCATATTAGCATATTAGCATATTAGCATAGCGTGTTAGCATATTAGCGTATTAGCATATTAGCATATTAGCATATTAGCATATTAGCATATTAACATATTAGCATAGTATATTAGCATATTAGCATATTAGCATATTAGCATATTAGCATATTAGCATATTAGCATAGCATATTAGCATATTAGCATAGCGTGTTAACGTATTAGCATATTAGCATATTAGCATATTAGCATATTATCATATTAGCATATTAACATATTAGCATATTAGCATAGCATATTAGCATATTAGCATAGCATATTAGCATATTAGCATATTAGCATATTAGCATAGCGTGTTAGCATATTAGCATATTAGCATATTAGCATAGCATATTAGCATATTAGCATATTAGCATATTAGCATATTAGCAAATTAGCATAGCATATTAGCATATTAGCATATTAGCATATTAGCATATTAGCATAGCATATTAGCATATTAGCATATTAGCATATTAGCATAGCGTGTTAGCGTATTAGCATATTAGCATATTAGCATAGCATATTAGCAAATTAGCATATTAGCATATTAGCATAGCATATTAACATATTAGCATATTAGCATATTAGCATATTAGCATAGCATATTAGCATAGCGTGTTAGCGTATTAGCATATTAGCATATTAGCATAGCATATTAGCATATTAGCATATTAGCATATTAGCATAGCGTGTTAGCATATTAGCATATTAGCATATTAGCATAGCATATTAGCATAGCATATTAGCATATTAGCATATTAGCATATTAGCATATTAGCATAGCATATTAGCATATTAGCATATTAGCATAGCATATTAGCATATTAGCATATTAGCATATTAGCATAGTATATTAGCATATTAGCATATTAGCATATTAGCATAGCGTGTTAGCGTATTAGCATATTAGCATATTAGCATAGCATAGCATATTAGCATATTAGCATATTAGCATATTAACATAGCATATTAGCATATTAGCATATTAGCATATTAGCATATTAGCATAGTATAAGGTGTTAGCATATTAGCATATTAGCATATTAGCATATTAGCATATTAGCATATTAACATATTAGCATAGCATATTAGCATAACATATTAGCATATTAACATATTAGCATATTAGCATAGCGTGTTAACGTATTAGCATATTAGCATATTAGCATAGCATATTAGCATATTAGCATAGCATATTAGCATATTAGCATATTAGCATATTAGCATAGTATATTAGCATATTAGCATATTAGCATATTAGCATATTAGCATATTAACATAGCATATTAGCATAGCATATTAGCATAGCATATTAGCATAGCATATTAGCATATTAGTATATTAGCATATTAGCATAGCGTGTTAGCGTATTAGCATATTAGCATATTAGCATATTAGCATAGCATATTAGCATATTAGCATATTAGCATATTAACATATTAGCATAGCATATTAGCATATTAGCATATTAGCATATTAGCATATTAGCATAGCATATTAGCATATTAACATATTAGCATATTAGCATAACATATTAGCATATTAGCATATTAGCATATTAACATATTAGTATATTAGCATAGCATATTAGCATATTACCATATTAGCATAGCATATTAGCATATTAGCATAGCGTGTTAGCATATTAACATATTAGCATATTAGCATATTAGCATAGCATATTAGCATATTAACATATTAGCATAGTATATTAGCATATTAGCATATTAGCATATTAGCATATTAGCATAGTATATTAGCATATTAACATATTAGCATATTAGCATATTAGCATAGCATATTAGCATAGCATATTAGCATAGCATATTAGCATAGCGTGTTAGCGTATTAGCATATTAGCATATTAATATAGCATATTAGCATAGCATATTAGCATATTAGCATATTAGCATAGCATATTAGCATATTAGCATATTAGCATATTAGCATAGCATATTAGCATATTAGCATATTAACATAGCATATTAGCATATTAGCATATTAGTATAGCATATTAGCATATTAGCATATTAGCATAGCATATTAGCATAGCATATTAGCATAGCATATTAGCATATTAGCATATTAGCATAGCATATTAGCATATTAGCATAGCGTGTTAGCATATTAACATATTAGCATATTAGCATAGCATATTAGCATATTAGCATATTAGCATAGCATATTAGCATATTAGCATATTAGCATATTAGCATAGTATATTAGCATATTAGCATATTAGCATAGCATATTAGCATAGCATATTAGCATAGCGTGTTAGCGTATTAGCATATTAGCATATTACCATAGCATATTAGCATAGCATATTAGCATATTAGCATATTAGCATATTAGCATATTAGCATATTTGCATATTTGCATATTAGCATAGCATATTAGCATATTAGCATATTAGCATATTAGCATATTAGCATAGCATATTAGCATATTAGCATATTAGCATAGCGTGTTAGCGTATTAGCATATTAGCATATTAGCGTAGCATATTAGCATATTAGCATATTAGCATAGCATGTTAGCATATTAACGTATTAGCATATTAGCATATTAGCATAGCATATTAGCATATTAACATATTAGCATATTAGCATATTAACATATTAGCATATTAGCATAGCATATTAGTATATTAGCATAGCATATTAGCATAGCGTGTTAGCGTATTAGCATATTAGCATATTAGCATATTAGCATATTAGCATATTAGCATATTAGCATATTAGCATAGCATATTAGCATATTAGCATATTAGCATATTAGCATAGCGTGTTAGCATATTAGCGTATTAGCATATTAGCATATTAGCATATTAGCATATTAGCATATTAACATATTAGCATAGTATATTAGCATATTAGCATATTAGCATATTAGCATATTAGCATATTAGCATAGCATATTAGCATATTAGCATAGCGTGTTAGCGTATTAGCATATTAGCATATTAGCATATTAGCATATTAGCATATTATCATATTAGCATATTAGCATATTAGCATATTAGCATAGCATATTAGCATATTAGCATATTAGCATATTAGCATATTAACATAGCATATTAGCATATTAGCATATTAGCATATTAGCATAGCGTGTTAGCATATTAGCATATTAGCATATTAGCATATTAGCATATTAGCATAGCATATTAGCATATTAGCATATTAGCATATTAGCATATTAGCATAGCATATTAGCATATTAGCATATTAGCATATTAGCATATTAGCATAGCATATTAGCATATTAGCATATTAGCATATTAGCATAGCGTGTTAGCGTATTAGCATATTAGCATATTAGCATATTAGCATAGCATATTAGCAAATTAGCATATTAGCATATTAGCATAGCATATTAACATATTAGCATATTAGCATATTAGCATATTAGCATAGCATATTAGCATAGCGTGTTAGCGTATTAGCATATTAGCATATTAGCATAGCATATTAGCATATTAGCATATTAGCATATTAGCATAGCGTGTTAGCATATTAGCATATTAGCATATTAGCATATTAGCATAGCGTGTTAGCATATTAGCATATTAGCATATTAGCATAGCATATTAGCATATTAGCATATTAGCATATTAGCATATTAGCATAGCATATTAGCATATTAGCATATTAGCATAACATATTAGCATATTAGCATATTAGCATATTAGCATAGTATATTAGCATATTAGCATATTAGCATATTAGCATATTAGCATAGCGTGTTAGCGTATTAGCATATTAGCATATTAGCATAGCATATTAGCATATTAGCATATTAACATAGCATATTAGCATATTAACATATTAGCATATTAGCATATTAGCATAGTATAAGGTGTTAGCATATTAGCATATTAGCATATTAGCATATTAGCATAGCATATTAGCATATTAGCATAGCATATTAGCATATTAGCATATTAGCATAGCATATTAGCATATTAGCATATTAGCATAGCGTGTTAACGTATTAGCATATTAGCATATTAGCATAGCATATTAGCATATTAGCATATTAGCATATTAACATAGTATATTAGCATATTAGCATATTAGCATATTAGCATATTAGCATATTAACATAGCATATTAGCATAGCATATTAGCATAGCATATTAGCATAGCATATTAGCATATTAGTATATTAGCATATTAGCATAGCGTGTTAGCGTATTAGCATATTAGCATATTAGCATATTAGCATAGCATATTAGCATATTAGCATATTAACATATTAACATATTAGCATAGCATATTAGCATATTAGCATATTAGCATAGCATATTAGCATATTAGCATATTAGCATATTAGCATAGCATATTAGCATATTAACATATTAACATATTAGTATATTAGCATAGCATATTAGCATATTACCATATTAGCATAGCATATTAGCATATTAGCATAGCGTGTTAGCATATTAACATATTAGCATATTAGCATATTAGCATATTAGCATAGCATATTAGCATATTAGCATATTAATATATTAGTATATTAGCATAGCATATTAGCATATTACCATATTAGCATAGCATATTAGCATATTAGCATAGCGTGTTAGCATATTAACATATTAGCATATTAGCATATTAGCATAGCATATTAGCATATTAGCATATTAGCATAGCATATTAGCATATTAGCATATTAGCATATTAGCATAGTATATTAGCATATTAACATATTAGCATATTAGCATATTAGCATAGCATATTAGCATAGCATATTAGCATAGCATATTAGCATAGCATATTAGCATAGCGTGTTAGCGTATTAGCATATTAGCATATTAATATAGCATATTAGCATAGCATATTAGCATATTAGTATATTAGCATAGCATATTAGCATATTAGCATATTAGCATATTAGCATATTAGCATATTAGCATATTAGCATAGCATATTAGCATATTAGTATATTAGCATAGCATATTAGCATATTAGCATATTAATATAGCATATTAGCATATTAGCATATTAGTATATTAGCATAGCATATTAGCATAGCATATTAGCATATTAGCATATTAGCATATTAGCATATTAGCATATTAGCATAGCGTGTTAGCGTATTAGCATATTAGCATATTAGCATAGCATATTAGCATATTAGCATATTAGCATATTAGCATATTAGCATATTAGCATAGCATATTAGCATATTAGCATATTAGCATATTAGCATAGTATATTAGCATATTAGCATATTAGCATAGCATATTAGCATAGCGTGTTAGCGTATTAGCATATTAGCATATTAGCATAGCATATTAGCATATTAGCATATTAGCATATTAGCATAGCGTGTTAGCATATTAGCGTATTAGCATATTAGCATATTAGCATATTAGCATATTAGCATAGCGTGTTAGCATATTAGCATATTAGCATAGCATATTAGCATATTAGCATATTAGCATATTAACATAGCATATTAGCATATTAGCATATTAACATATTAGTATATTAGCATAGCATATTAACATATTACCATATTAGCATAGCATATTAGCATATTAGCATAGCGTGTTAGCATATTAACATATTAGCATATTAGCATAGCATATTAGCATATTAGCATATTAGCATATTAGCATAGTATATTAGCATATTAGCATATTAGCATATTAGCATAGTATATTAGCATATTAGCATATTAGCATAGCATATTAGCATAGCATATTAGCATAGCGTGTTAGCGTATTAGCATATTAGCATATTACCATAGCATATTAGCATAGCATATTAGCATATTAGCATATTAGCATATTAGCATATTAGCATATTTGCATATTTGCATATTAGCATAGCATATTAGCATATTAGTATATTAGCATATTAGCATAGCATATTAGCATATTAGCATATTAGCATAGCGTGTTAGCGTATTAGCATATTAGCATATTAGCGTAGCATATTAGCATATTAGCATATTAGTATATTAGCATAGCATGTGTAGCATATTAAC
>NW_026043018.1:0-64497 GCF_023856365.1 Brienomyrus brachyistius | reverse complement strand
TCCATCGCTAGGCACAGGGTACAGCCTGGATGGGATGCCAGTCCATCGCAGGGCACAGGGCTGAGGGACAGCCTGGATGGGATTCCGGTCCTTTGCAGGGCACGGGGCTTGGGGACACCCTGGACGGGAGGCCAGTCCATCGCAGGGCACAGGGATGTGGGACACCCTGCACGGGATGCCAGTCCATCACAGGGCACAGGGCTGGGGTACAGCCTGGATGGAATACAAGTCCATCACAGGGCACAGGGCTGAGGGACAGCCTGGATGGGATTCCGGTCCATCGCAGGGCACTGGGTTGGGGGACACCCTGGACGGGATACCAGTCCATCGCAAGGCACAGGGTACAGCCTGGATGGGATGCCAGTCCATCGCAGGGCACAGGGCTGGGGTACAGCCTGGACGGGATGCCTGTCCATCCCAGGGCACAGGGCTGGGTGACACCCTGGACGGGATGCCAGTCCATCACAGGGCACAGGGCTGGGGGACACCCTGGACGGGATGCCAGTGCATCACAGGGCACAGGGTACACCCTGGATGGGATGCCAGTCCATCACAGCGCACAGGGCTGGGGGACACCCTGGACGGGATGCATGTCCATGACAGGGCACTGGGCTGGGGTACAGCTTAGATGGGATGCCCGTCCATCACAGGGCAGAGGGTTCAGCCTGGATGGGATGCCAGTCCATTACAGGGCATGGGGCTGTGGTACAGCCTGGACAAGATGACAGTCCATCACAGGGCGCGGGGCTGGGGGACATCATGGACGGGATGCCAGTCCATCACAGGGCACAGGGTACAGCCTGGAAGGGATGCCAGTCCATTGCAGGGCACAGGGCTGAGGGACACCCTGGACGGGATGCCAGTCCATCGCAGGGCACTGGGCTGGGGTACAGCCTTGATGGGATGCCAGTCCATCGCAGGGCACAGGGCTGTGGGACACCCTGCACGGGATGCCAGTCCATCACAGGGCACAGGGCTGGGGTACAACCTGGATGGGATGCCAGTCCATCGCAGGGCACTGGGTTGTGGGACACCCTGCACGGGATGCCAGTCTATCACAGGGCACAGGGCTTGGGTACAGCCTGGACGGGATGCCAGTCCATCACAGGGCACTGGGAACAGCCTGGATGGGATGCCAGTCCATCGCAGGGCACAGGTCTGGGGTACAGCCTGGACAGGATGCCAGTCCATCACAGGGCGCGGGGTTGGGGGACACCCTGGACGGGATGCCAGTCCATCAGAGGGCACAGGGTACAGCCTGGAAGGGATGCCAGTCCATCGCAGGGCACAGGGCTGAGGGAGACCCTGGACGGGATGCCAGTCCATCGCAGGGCAGGGTGCTGGGGTACAAACTGGACGGGATGCCAGTCCATCGCAGGGCACGGTGCTGGGTAACAACCTGGATGGGATGCCAGTCCATCACAGGGCACAGGGCTGGGGTACAGCCTGGATTGGATGCTAGTCCATCGCAGGGCACAGGGCTGGGGGACACCCTGGATGGGATGCCAGTCCATCGCATGGCACAGGGCTGGGGGACACCCTGGATGGGATGCCAGTCCATCACAGGGTACAGGGCTGGGGGACACCCTGGATGGGATGCCAGTCCATCGCAGGGCAGAGGTCTGGGGTACAGCCTGGACAGGATGCCAGTCCATCGCAGGGCACAGGGCTGAGGTACAGCCTGGACGGGATGCCTGTCTATCGCAGGGCACAGGGCTGGGGGACTCCCTGGACGGGTTGCCAGTCCATCACAGGGCACGGGGCTGGGGTACACCCTGGATGGGATGCCAGTCCATCACAGCGCACAGGGCTGGGGGACACCCTGGACGGGATGCATGTCCATGACAGGGCACTGGGCTGGGGTACAGCTTAGATGGGATGTCCGTCCATCACAGGGCAGAGGGTTCAGCCTGGATGGGATGCCAGTCCATTACAGGGCATGGGGCTGAGGTACAGCCTGGACGCGATGCCAGTCCATCACAGGGAACTGGGAACAGCCTGGATGGGATACCAGTCCATCGCAGGGCACAGGGCTGGGGTACAGCCTGGACAGGATGACAGTCCATCACAGGGCGCGGGGCTGGGGGACACCCTGGACGGGATGCCAGTCCATCACAGGGCACAGGTTACAGCCTGGAAGGGATGCCAGTCCATTGCAGGGCACAGGGCTAAGGGACACCCTGGACGGGATGCCAGTCCATCGCAGGGCACTGGGCTGGGGTACAGCCTTGATGGGATGCCAGTCCATCGCAGGGCACAGGGCTGTGGGACACCCTGCACGGGATGCCAGTCCATCACAGGGCACAGGGCTGGGGTACAACCTGGATGGAATGCCAGTCCATCGCAGGGCACAGGGCTGTGGGACACCCTGCATGGGATGCCAGTCTATCACAGGGCACAGGGCTGGGGTACAGCCTGGACGGGATGCCAGTCCATCACAGGGCACTGGGAACAGCCTGGATGGGATGCCAGTCCATCGCAGGGCACAGGTCTGGGGTACAGCCTGAACAGGATGCCAGTCCATCACAGGGCGCGGGGTTGGGGGACACCCTGGACGGGATGCCAGTCCATCAGAGGGCACAGGGTACAGCCTGGAAGGGATGCCAGTCCATCGCAGGGCACAGGGCTGAGGGACACCCTGGACGGGATGCCAGTCCATCGCAGGGCAGGGTGCTGGGGTACAACCTGGACGGGATGCCAGTCCATCGCAGGGCACGGTGCTGGGTAACAACCTGGATGGGATGCCAGTCCATCACTGGGCACAGGGCTGGGGTACAGCCTGGATGGGATGCCAGTCCATCGCAGGGCACAGGGCTGGGGGACACCCTGGATGGGATGCCAGTCCATCGCATGGCACAGGGCTGGGGGACACCCTGGATGGGATGCCAGTCCATCACAGGGTACAGGGCTGGGGGACACCCTGGATGGGATGCCAGTCCATCGCAGGGCACAGGTCTGGGGTACAGCCTGGACAGGATGCCAGTCCATCACAGGGCGCGGGGTTAGGGGACACCCTGGACGGGATGCCAGTCCATCACAGGGCACAGGGTACAGCCTGGAAGGGATGCCAGTGCATCGCAGGGCACAGGGCTGGGTTACAGCCTGGACGGGATACCAGTCCATCGCAAGGCACAGGGTACACCCTGGACGGGATGCCAGTCCATCGCAGGGCACTGGGCTGGGGTACAGCCTTGATGGGATGCCAGTCCATCGCAGGGCACAGGGCTGAGGGACACCCTGCACGGGATGCCAGTCCATCACAGGGCACAGGGCTGGGGTACAGCCTGGATGCGATGCCAGTCCATCGCAAGGCACAGGGTACAGCCTGGATGGGATGCCAGTCCATCGCAGGGCACAGGGCTGAGGGACAGCCTAGATGGGATTCCGGTCCATCGCAGGGAACGGGGCTGGGGGACACCCTGGACGGGAGGCCAGTCCATCGCAGGGCACAGGGCTGGGGTACAGCCTGGATGGGATGCCAGTCCATCGCAGGGCACAGGGCTGGGGTACAGCCTGGACGGGATGCCTGTCCATCGCAGGGCACAGGGCTGGGTGACACCCTGGACGGGATGCCAGTCCATCACAGGGCACAGGGCTGGGGGACACCCTGGACGGGATGCCAGTGCATCACAGGGCACAGGGTACAGCCTGGATGGAATGCCAGTCCATCACAGGGCACGGGGCTGGGGGACACCCTGGATGGGATGCCAGTCCATCGCAGGGCAGAGGGCTGTGGGACACCCTGCACGGGATGCCAGTCCATCACAGGGCACAGGGCTGGGGTACAGCCTGGATGGGATGCCAGTCCATCGCAGGGCACAGGGCTGAGGTACAGCCTGGACGGGATGCCTGTCCATCGCAGGGCACAGGGCTGGGGGACTCCCTGGACGGGTTGCCAGTCCATCATAGGGCACGGGGCTGGGGTACACCCTGGATGGGATGCCAGTCCATCGCAGGGCACAGGTCTGGGGTACAGCCTGGACAGGATGCCAGTCCATCACAGGGCGCGGGGTTGGGGGACACCCTGGATGGGATGCCAGTCTATCAGAGGGCACAGGGTACAGCCTGGAAGGGATGCCAGTCCATCGCAGGGCACAGGGCTGAGGGACACCCTGGACGGGATGCCAGTCCATCGCAGGGCAGGGTGCTGGGGTACAACCTGGACGGGATTCCATTCCATCGCAGGGCACGGTGCTGGGTAACAACCTGGATGGGATGCCAGTCCATCACAGGGCACAGGGCTGGGGTACAGCCTGGATTGGATGCCAGTCCATCGCAGGGCACAGGGCTGGGGGACACCCTGGTTGGGATGCCAGTCCATCGCATGGCACAGGGCTGGGGGACACCCTGGATGGGATGCCAGTCCATTACAGGGTACAGGGCTGGGGGACACCCTGGATGGGATGCCAGTCCATCGCAGGGCAGAGGTCTGGGGTACAGCCTGGACAGGATGCCAGTCCATCGCAGGGCACAGGGCTGAGGTACAGCCTGGACGGGATGCCTGTCCATCGCAGGACACAGGGCTGGGGGACTCCCTGGACGGGTTGCCAGTCCATCACAGGGCACGGGGCTGGGGTACACCCTGGATGGGATGCCAGTCCATCACAGCGCACAGGGCTGGGGGACACCCTCGACGGGATGCATGTCCATGACAGGGCACTGGGCTGGGGTACAGCTTAGATGGGATGCCCGTCCATCACAGGGCAGAGGGTTCAGCCTGGATGGGATGCCAGTCCATTACAGGGCATGGGGCTGAGGTACAGCCTGGACGCGATGCCAGTCCATTACAGGGAACTGGGAACAGCCTGGATGGGATACCAGTCCATCGCAGGGCACAGGGCTGGGGTACAGCCTGGACAGGATGACAGTCCATCACTGGGCGCGGGGCTGGGGGACACCCTGGACGGGATGCCAGTCCATCACAGGGCACAGGGTACAGCCTGGAAGGGATGCCAGTCCATTGCAGGGCACAGGGTACACCCTGGATGGGATGCCAGTCCATCACAGCGCACAGGGCTGGGGGACACCCTGGACGGGATGCATGTCCATGACAGGGCACTGGGCTGGGGTACAGCTTAGATGGGATGCCCGTCCATCACAGGGCAGAGGGTTCAGCCTGGATGGGATGCCAGTCCATTACAGGGCATGGGGCTGAGGTACAGCCTGGACGCGATGCCAGTCCATCACAGGGAACTGGGAACAGCCTGGATGGGATACCAGTCCATCGCAGGGCACAGGGCTGGGGTACAGCCTGGACAGGATGACAGTCCATCACAGGGCGCGGGGCTGGGGGACACCCTGGACGGGATGCCAGTCCATCACAGGGCACAGGGTACAGCCTGGAAGGGATGCCAGTTCATTGCAGGGCACAGGGCTGAGGGACACCCTGGACGGGATGCCAGTCCATCACAGGGCACAGGGCTGGGGTACAACCTGGATGGGATGCCAGTCCATCGCAGGGCACAGGGCTGTGGGACACCCTGCATGGGATGCCAGTCTATCACAGGGCACAGGGCTGGGGTACAGCCTGGACGGGATGCCAGTCCATCACAGGGCACTGGGAACAGCCTGGATGGGATGCCAGTCCATCGCATGGCACAGGGCTGGGGGACACCCTGGATGGGATGCCAGTCCATCACAGGGTACAGGGCTTGGGGACACCCTGGATGGGATGCCAGTCCATCGCAGGGCACAGGTCTGGGGTACAGCCTGGACAGGATGCCAGTCCATCACAGGGCGCGGGGTTAGGGGACACCCTGGACGGGATGCCAGTCCATCACAGGGCACAGGGTACAGCCTGGAATGGATGCCAGTGCATCGCAGGGCACAGGGCTGGGTTACAGCCTGGACGGGATACCAGTCCATCGCAAGGCACAGGGTACACCCTGGACGGGATGCCAGTCCATCGCAGGGCGCGGGGCTGGGGGACATCCTGGACGGGATGCCAGTCCATCACAGGGCACAGGGTACAGCCTGGAAGGGATGCCAGTCCATTGCAGGGCACAGGGCTGAGGGACACCCTGGACGGGATGCCAGTCCATCGCAGGGCACTGGGCTGGGGTACAGCCTTGATGGGATGCCAGTCCATCGCAGGGCACAGGGCTGAGGGACACCCTGGACGGGATGCCAGTCCATCGCAGGGCACTGGGCTGGGGTACAGCCTTGATGGGATGCCAGTCCATCGCAGGGCACAGGGCTGTGGGACACCCTGCACGGGATGCCAGTCCATCACAGGGCACAGGGCTGGGGTACAACCTGGATGGGATGCCAGTCCATCGCAGGGCACTGGGCTGTGGGACACCCTGCACGGGATGCCAGTCCATCGCAGGGCACAGGGCTGAGGTACAGCCTGGACGGGATGCCTGTCCATCGCAGGGCACAGGGCTGGGAGACTCCCTGGACGGGTTTCCAGTCCATCACAGGGCACGGGGCTGGGGGACACCCTGGACGGGATGCCAGTGCATCACAGGGCACAGGGTACAGCCTGGATGGAATGCCAGTCCATCACAGGGCACGGGGCTGGGGGACACCCTGGATGGGATGCCAGTCCATCGCAGGGCAGAGGGCTGGGATACATCCTGGACGGGATGCCAATACATCGCAAGGCACAGGGCTGTGGGACACCCTGGACGGGAGGCCAGTCCATCGCAGGGCACAGGGCTGTGGGACACCCTGCACGGGATGCCAGTCCATCACAGGGCACAGGGCTGGGGTACAGTCTGGATGCGATGCCAGTCCATCGCAAGGCACAGGGTACAGCCTGGATGGGATGCCAGTCCATCGCAGGGCACAGGGCTGAGGGACAGCCTGGATGGGATTCCGGTCCATCGCAGGGCACGAGGCTGGGGGACAGCCTGGATGGGATTCCGGTCCATCGCAGGGCACGGGGCTGGGGGACACCCTGGATGGGAGGCCAGTCCATCGCAGGGCACAGGGCTGGGGTACAGCCTGGATGGGATGCCAGTCCATCGCAGGGCACAAGGCTGGGGTACAGCCTGGACGGGATGCCTGTCCATGGCAGGGCACAGGGCTGGGTGACACCCTGGACGGGATGCCAGTCCATCACAGGGCACAGGGCTGGGGGACACCCTGGACGGGATGCCAGTGCATCACAGGGCACAGGGTACAGCCTGGATGGAATGCCAGTCCATCACAGGGCACGGGGCTGGGGGACACCCTGGATGGGATGCCAGTCCATCGCAGGGCAGAGGGCTGGGATACAACCTGGACGGGATGCCAATCCATCGCAAGGCACAGGGCTGTGGGACACCCTGCACGGGATGCCAGTCCATCACATGGCACAGGGCTGGGGTACAGCCTGGATGGGATGCCAGTCCATCGCAGGGCACAGGGCTGAGGTACAGCCTGGACGGGTTGCCTGTCCATCGCAGGGCACAGGGCTGGGGGACTCCCTGGACGGGTTGCCAGTCCATCATAGGGCACGGGGCTGGGGTACACCCTGGATGGGATGACAGTCCATCACAGCGCACAGGGCTGGGGGACACCCTGGACGGGATGCATGTCCATGACAGGGCACTGGGCTGGGGTACAGCTTAGATGAGATGCCCGTCCATCACAGGGCAGAGGGTTCAGCCTGGATGGGATGCCAGTCCATTACAGGGCATGGGGCTGAGGTACAGCCTGGACGCGATGCCAGTCCATCACAGGGCACTGGGAACAGCCTGGATGGGATACCAGTCCATCGCAGGGCACAGGGCTGGGGTACAGCCTGGACAGGATGACAGTCTATCACAGGGCGCGGGGCTGGGGGACATCCTGGACGGGATGCCAGTCCATCACAGGGCACAGGGTACAGCCTGGAAGGGATGCCAGTCCATTGCAGGGCAGAGGGCTGAGGGACACCCTGGACGGGATGCCAGTCCATCGCAGGGCACTGGGCTGTGGTACAGCCTTGATGGGATGCCAGTCCATCGCAGGGCACAGGGCTGTGGGACACCCTGCACGGGATGCCAGTCCATCACAGGGCACAGGGCTGGGGTACAACCTGAATGGGATGCCAGTCCATCGCAGGGCACTGGGCTGTGGGACACCCTGCACGGGATGCCAGTCTATCACAGGGCACAGGGCTGGGGTACAGCCTGGACGGGATGCCAGTCCATCACAGGGCACTGGGAACAGCCTGGATGGGATGCCAGTCCATCGCAGGGCACAGGTCTGGGGTACAGCCTGGACAGGATGCCAGTCCATCACAGGGCGCGGGGTTGGGGGACACCCTGGACGGGATGCCAGTCCATCAGAGGGCACAGGGTACAGCCTGGAAGGGATGCCAGTCCATCGCAGGGCTCAGGGCTGAGGGACACCCTGGACGGGATGCCAGTCAATCGTAGGGCAGGGTGCTGGGGTACAACCTGGACGGGATGCCAGTCCATCGCAGGGCACGGTGCTGGGTAACAACCTGCATGGGATGCCAGTCCATCACAGGGCACAGGGCTGGGGTACAGCCTGGATTGGATGCCAGTCCATCGCAGGGCACAGGGCTGGGGGACACCCTGGATGGGATGCCAGTCCATCGCATGGCACAGGGCTGGGGGACACCCTGGATGGGATGCCAGTCCATCACAGGGTAGAGGGCTGGGGGACACCCTGGATGGGATGCCAGTCCATCGCAGGGCAGAGGTCTGGGGTACAGCCTGGACAGGATGCCAGTCCATCGCAGGGCACAGGGCTGAGGTACAGCCTGGACGGGATGCCTGTCCATCGCAGGGCACAGGGCTGGGGGACTCCCTGGATGGGTTGCCAGTCCATCACAGGGCACGGGGCTGGGGTACACCCTGGATGGGATGCCAGTCCATCACAGCGCACAGGGCTGGGGGACACCCTGGACGGGATGCATGTCCATGACAGGGCACTGGGCTGGGGTACAGCTTAGATGGGATGCCCGTCCATCACAGGGCAGAGGGTTCAGCCTGGATGGGATGCCAGTCCATTACAGGGCATGGGGCTGAGGTACAGCCTGGACGCGATGCCAGTCCATCACAGGGCACTGGGAACAGCCTGGATGGGATACCAGTCCATCGCAGGGCACAGGGCTGGGGTACAGCCTGGACAGGATGACAGTCCATCACAGGGCGCGGGGCTGGGGGACACCCTGGACGGGATGCCAGTCCATCACAGGGCACAGGGTACAGCCTGGAAGGGATGCCAGTCCATTGCAGGGCACAGGGCTGAGGGACACCCTGGACGGGATGCCAGTCCATCGCAGGGCACTGGGCTGGGGTACAGCCTTGATGGGATGCCAGTCCATCGCAGGGCACAGGGCTGTGGGACACCCTGCACGGGATGCCAGTCCATCACAGGGCACAGGGCTGGGGTACAACCTGGATGGGATGCCATTCCATCGCAGGGCACAGGGCTGTGGGACACCCTGCACGGGATGCCAGTGTATCACAGGGCACAGGGCTGGGGTACAGCCTGGACGGGATGCCAGTCCATGACAGGGCACTGGGAACAGCCTGGATGGGATGCCAGTCCATCGCAGGGCACAGGTCTGGGGTACAGCCTGGACAGGATGCCAGTCTATCACAGGGCGCGGGGTTGGGGGACACCCTGGACGGGATGCCAGTCCATCAGAGGGCACAGGGTACAGCCTGGAAGGGATGCCAGTCCATCGCAGGGCACAGGGCTGAGAGACACCCTGGACGGGATGCCAGTCCATCGCAGGGCAGGGTGCTGGGGTACAACCTGGACGGGATGCCAGTCCATCGCAGGGCACGGTGCTGGGTAACAACCTGGATGGGATGCCAGTCCATCACTGGGCACAGGGCTGGGGTACAGCCTGGATGGGATTCCAGTCCATCGCAGGGCACAGGGCTGGGGGACACCCTGGATGGGATGCCAGTCCATCGCATGGCACAGGGCTGGGGGACACCCTGGATGGGATGCCAGTCCGTCACAGGGTACAGGGCTGGGGGACACCCTGGATGGGATGCCAGTCCATCGCAGGGCACAGGGCTGTGGGACACCCTGCACAGGATGCCAGTCCATCACAGGGCACAGGGCTGGGGTACAACCTGAATGGGATGCCAGTCCATCGCAGGGCACTGGGCTGTGGGACACCCTGCACGGGATGCCAGTCTATCACAGGGCACAGGGCTGGGGTACAGCCTGGACGGGATGCCAGTCCATCACAGGGCACTGGGAACAGCCTGGATGGGATGCCAGTCCATCGCAGGGCACAGGTCTGGGGTACAGCCTGGCCAGGATGCCAGTCCATCACAGGGCGCGGGGTTGGGGGACACCCTGGACGGGATGCCAGTCCATCAGAGGGCACAGGGTACAGCCTGGAAGGGATGCCAGTCCATCGCAGGGCTCAGGGCTGAGGGACACCCTGGACGGGATGCCAGTCAATCGTAGGGCAGGGTGCTGGGGTACAACCTGGACGGGATGCCAGTCCATCGCAGGGCACGGTGCTGGGTAACAACCTGGATGGGATGCCAGTCCATCACAGGGCACAGGGCTGGGGTACAGCCTGGATTGGATGCCAGTCCATCGCAGGGCACAGGGCTGGGGGACACCCTGGATGGGATGCCAGTCCATCGCATGGCACAGGGCTGGGGGACACCCTGGATGGGATGCCAGTCCATCACAGGGTAGAGGGCTGGGGGACACCCTGGATGGGATGCCAGTCCATCGCAGGGCAGAGGTCTGGGGTACAGCCTGGACAGGATGCCAGTCCATCGCAGGGCACAGGGCTGAGGTACAGCCTGGACGGGATGCCTGTCCATCGCAGGGCACAGGGCTGGGGGACTCCCTGGATGGGTTGCCAGTCCATCACAGGGCACGGGGCTGGGGTACACCCTGGATGGGATGCCAGTCCATCACAGCGCACAGGGCTGGGGGACACCCTGGACGGGATGCATGTCCATGACAGGGCACTGGGCTGGGGTACAGCTTAGATGGGATGCCCGTCCATCACAGGGCAGAGGGTTCAGCCTGGATGGGATGCCAGTCCATTACAGGGCATGGGGCTGAGGTACAGCCTGGACGCGATGCCAGTCCATCACAGGGCACTGGGAACAGCCTGGATGGGATACCAGTCCATCGCAGGGCACAGGGCTGGGGTACAGCCTGGACAGGATGACAGTCCATCACAGGGCGCGGGGCTGGGGGACACCCTGGACGGGATGCCAGTCCATCACAGGGCACAGGGTACAGCCTGGAAGGGATGCCAGTCCATTGCAGGGCACAGGGCTGAGGGACACCCTGGACGGGATGCCAGTCCATCGCAGGGCACTGGGCTGGGGTACAGCCTTGATGGGATGCCAGTCCATCGCAGGGCACAGGGCTGTGGGACACCCTGCACGGGATGCCAGTCCATCACAGGGCACAGGGCTGGGGTACAACCTGGATGGGATGCCATTCCATCGCAGGGCACAGGGCTGTGGGACACCCTGCACGGGATGCCAGTCTATCACAGGGCACAGGGCTGGGGTACAGCCTGGACGGGATGCCAGTCCATGACAGGGCACTGGGAACAGCCTGGATGGGATGCCAGTCCATCGCAGGGCACAGGTCTGGGGTACAGCCTGGACAGGATGCCAGTCTATCACAGGGCGCGGGGTTGGGGGACACCCTGGACGGGATGCCAGTCCATCAGAGGGCACAGGGTACAGCCTGGAAGGGATGCCAGTCCATCGCAGGGCACAGGGCTGAGGGACACCCTGGACGGGATGCCAGTCCATCGCAGGGCAGGGTGCTGGGGTACAACCTGGACGGGATGCCAGTCCATCGCAGGGCACGGTGCTGGGTAACAACCTGGATGGGATGCCAGTCCATCACTGGGCACAGGGCTGGGGTACAGCCTGGATGGGATTCCAGTGCATCGCAGGGCACAGGGCTGGGGGACACCCTGGATGGGATGCCAGTCCATCGCATGGCACAGGGCTGGGGGACACCCTGGATGGGATGCCAGTCCGTCACAGGGTACAGGGCTGGGGGACACCCTGGATGGGATGCCAGTCCATCGCAGGGCACAGGTCTGGGGTACAGCCTGGACAGGATGCCAGTCCATCACAGGGCGCGGGGTTAGGGGACACCCTGGACGGGATGCCAGTCCATCACAGGGCACAGGGTACAGCCTGGAAGGGATGCCAGTGCATCGCAGGGCACAGGGCTGGGTTACAGCCTGGACGGGATACCAGTCCATCGCTAGGCACAGGGTACAGCCTGGATGGGATGCCAGTCCATCGCAGGGCACAGGGCTGAGGGACAGCCTGGATGGGATTCCGGTCCTTTGCAGGGCACGGGGCTTGGGGACACCCTGGACGGGAGGCCAGTCCATCGCAGGGCACAGGGATGTGGGACACCCTGCACGGGATGCCAGTCCATCACAGGGCACAGGGCTGGGGTACAGCCTGGATGGAATACAAGTCCATCACAGGGCACAGGGCTGAGGGACAGCCTGGATGGGATTCCGGTCCATCGCAGGGCACTGGGTTGGGGGACACCCTGGACGGGATACCAGTCCATCGCAAGGCACAGGGTACAGCCTGGATGGGATGCCAGTCCATCGCAGGGCACAGGGCTGGGGTACAGCCTGGACGGGATGCCTGTCCATCCCAGGGCACAGGGCTGGGTGACACCCTGGACGGGATGCCAGTCCATCACAGGGCACAGGGCTGGGGGACACCCTGGACGGGATGCCAGTGCATCACAGGGCACAGGGTACACCCTGGATGGGATGCCAGTCCATCACAGCGCACAGGGCTGGGGGACACCCTGGACGGGATGCATGTCCATGACAGGGCACTGGGCTGGGGTACAGCTTAGATGGGATGCCCGTCCATCACAGGGCAGAGGGTTCAGCCTGGATGGGATGCCAGTCCATTACAGGGCATGGGGCTGTGGTACAGCCTGGACAAGATGACAGTCCATCACAGGGCGCGGGGCTGGGGGACATCATGGACGGGATGCCAGTCCATCACAGGGCACAGGGTACAGCCTGGAAGGGATGCCAGTCCATTGCAGGGCACAGGGCTGAGGGACACCCTGGACGGGATGCCAGTCCATCGCAGGGCACTGGGCTGGGGTACAGCCTTGATGGGATGCCAGTCCATCGCAGGGCACAGGGCTGTGGGACACCCTGCACGGGATGCCAGTCCATCACAGGGCACAGGGCTGGGGTACAACCTGGATGGGATGCCAGTCCATCGCAGGGCACTGGGTTGTGGGACACCCTGCACGGGATGCCAGTCTATCACAGGGCACAGGGCTTGGGTACAGCCTGGACGGGATGCCAGTCCATCACAGGGCACTGGGAACAGCCTGGATGGGATGCCAGTCCATCGCAGGGCACAGGTCTGGGGTACAGCCTGGACAGGATGCCAGTCCATCACAGGGCGCGGGGTTGGGGGACACCCTGGACGGGATGCCAGTCCATCAGAGGGCACAGGGTACAGCCTGGAAGGGATGCCAGTCCATCGCAGGGCACAGGGCTGAGGGAGACCCTGGACGGGATGCCAGTCCATCGCAGGGCAGGGTGCTGGGGTACAAACTGGACGGGATGCCAGTCCATCGCAGGGCACGGTGCTGGGTAACAACCTGGATGGGATGCCAGTCCATCACAGGGCACAGGGCTGGGGTACAGCCTGGATTGGATGCTAGTCCATCGCAGGGCACAGGGCTGGGGGACACCCTGGATGGGATGCCAGTCCATCGCATGGCACAGGGCTGGGGGACACCCTGGATGGGATGCCAGTCCATCACAGGGTACAGGGCTGGGGGACACCCTGGATGGGATGCCAGTCCATCGCAGGGCAGAGGTCTGGGGTACAGCCTGGACAGGATGCCAGTCCATCGCAGGGCACAGGGCTGAGGTACAGCCTGGACGGGATGCCTGTCTATCGCAGGGCACAGGGCTGGGGGACTCCCTGGACGGGTTGCCAGTCCATCACAGGGCACGGGGCTGGGGTACACCCTGGATGGGATGCCAGTCCATCACAGCGCACAGGGCTGGGGGACACCCTGGACGGGATGCATGTCCATGACAGGGCACTGGGCTGGGGTACAGCTTAGATGGGATGTCCGTCCATCACAGGGCAGAGGGTTCAGCCTGGATGGGATGCCAGTCCATTACAGGGCATGGGGCTGAGGTACAGCCTGGACGCGATGCCAGTCCATCACAGGGAACTGGGAACAGCCTGGATGGGATACCAGTCCATCGCAGGGCACAGGGCTGGGGTACAGCCTGGACAGGATGACAGTCCATCACAGGGCGCGGGGCTGGGGGACACCCTGGACGGGATGCCAGTCCATCACAGGGCACAGGTTACAGCCTGGAAGGGATGCCAGTCCATTGCAGGGCACAGGGCTAAGGGACACCCTGGACGGGATGCCAGTCCATCGCAGGGCACTGGGCTGGGGTACAGCCTTGATGGGATGCCAGTCCATCGCAGGGCACAGGGCTGTGGGACACCCTGCACGGGATGCCAGTCCATCACAGGGCACAGGGCTGGGGTACAACCTGGATGGAATGCCAGTCCATCGCAGGGCACAGGGCTGTGGGACACCCTGCATGGGATGCCAGTCTATCACAGGGCACAGGGCTGGGGTACAGCCTGGACGGGATGCCAGTCCGTCACAGGGCACTGGGAACAGCCTGGATGGGATGCCAGTCCATCGCAGGGCACAGGTCTGGGGTACAGCCTGAACAGGATGCCAGTCCATCACAGGGCGCGGGGTTGGGGGACACCCTGGACGGGATGCCAGTCCATCAGAGGGCACAGGGTACAGCCTGGAAGGGATGCCAGTCCATCGCAGGGCACAGGGCTGAGGGACACCCTGGACGGGATGCCAGTCCATCGCAGGGCAGGGTGCTGGGGTACAACCTGGACGGGATGCCAGTCCATCGCAGGGCACGGTGCTGGGTAACAACCTGGATGGGATGCCAGTCCATCACTGGGCACAGGGCTGGGGTACAGCCTGGATGGGATGCCAGTCCATCGCAGGGCACAGGGCTGGGGGACACCCTGGATGGGATGCCAGTCCATCGCATGGCACAGGGCTGGGGGACACCCTGGATGGGATGCCAGTCCATCACAGGGTACAGGGCTGGGGGACACCCTGGATGGGATGCCAGTCCATCGCAGGGCACAGGTCTGGGGTACAGCCTGGACAGGATGCCAGTCCATCACAGGGCGCGGGGTTAGGGGACACCCTGGACGGGATGCCAGTCCATCACAGGGCACAGGGTACAGCCTGGAAGGGATGCCAGTGCATCGCAGGGCACAGGGCTGGGTTACAGCCTGGACGGGATACCAGTCCATCGCAAGGCACAGGGTACACCCTGGACGGGATGCCAGTCCATCGCAGGGCACTGGGCTGGGGTACAGCCTTGATGGGATGCCAGTCCATCGCAGGGCACAGGGCTGAGGGACACCCTGCACGGGATGCCAGTCCATCACAGGGCACAGGGCTGGGGTACAGCCTGGATGCGATGCCAGTCCATCGCAAGGCACAGGGTACAGCCTGGATGGGATGCCAGTCCATCGCAGGGCACAGGGCTGAGGGACAGCCTAGATGGGATTCCGGTCCATCGCAGGGAACGGGGCTGGGGGACACCCTGGACGGGAGGCCAGTCCATCGCAGGGCACAGGGCTGGGGTACAGCCTGGATGGGATGCCAGTCCATCGCAGGGCACAGGGCTGGGGTACAGCCTGGACGGGATGCCTGTCCATCGCAGGGCACAGGGCTGGGTGACACCCTGGACGGGATGCCAGTCCATCACAGGGCACAGGGCTGGGGGACACCCTGGACGGGATGCCAGTGCATCACAGGGCACAGGGTACAGCCTGGATGGAATGCCAGTCCATCACAGGGCACGGGGCTGGGGGACACCCTGGATGGGATGCCAGTCCATCGCAGGGCAGAGGGCTGTGGGACACCCTGCACGGGATGCCAGTCCATCACAGGGCACAGGGCTGGGGTACAGCCTGGATGGGATGCCAGTCCATCGCAGGGCACAGGGCTGAGGTACAGCCTGGACGGGATGCCTGTCCATCGCAGGGCACAGGGCTGGGGGACTCCCTGGACGGGTTGCCAGTCCATCATAGGGCACGGGGCTGGGGTACACCCTGGATGGGATGCCAGTCCATCGCAGGGCACAGGTCTGGGGTACAGCCTGGACAGGATGCCAGTCCATCACAGGGCGCGGGGTTGGGGGACACCCTGGATGGGATGCCAGTCTATCAGAGGGCACAGGGTACAGCCTGGAAGGGATGCCAGTCCATCGCAGGGCACAGGGCTGAGGGACACCCTGGACGGGATGCCAGTCCATCGCAGGGCAGGGTGCTGGGGTACAACCTGGACGGGATTCCATTCCATCGCAGGGCACGGTGCTGGGTAACAACCTGGATGGGATGCCAGTCCATCACAGGGCACAGGGCTGGGGTACAGCCTGGATTGGATGCCAGTCCATCGCAGGGCACAGGGCTGGGGGACACCCTGGTTGGGATGCCAGTCCATCGCATGGCACAGGGCTGGGGGACACCCTGGATGGGATGCCAGTCCATTACAGGGTACAGGGCTGGGGGACACCCTGGATGGGATGCCAGTCCATCGCAGGGCAGAGGTCTGGGGTACAGCCTGGACAGGATGCCAGTCCATCGCAGGGCACAGGGCTGAGGTACAGCCTGGACGGGATGCCTGTCCATCGCAGGACACAGGGCTGGGGGACTCCCTGGACGGGTTGCCAGTCCATCACAGGGCACGGGGCTGGGGTACACCCTGGATGGGATGCCAGTCCATCACAGCGCACAGGGCTGGGGGACACCCTCGACGGGATGCATGTCCATGACAGGGCACTGGGCTGGGGTACAGCTTAGATGGGATGCCCGTCCATCACAGGGCAGAGGGTTCAGCCTGGATGGGATGCCAGTCCATTACAGGGCATGGGGCTGAGGTACAGCCTGGACGCGATGCCAGTCCATTACAGGGAACTGGGAACAGCCTGGATGGGATACCAGTCCATCGCAGGGCACAGGGCTGGGGTACAGCCTGGACAGGATGACAGTCCATCACTGGGCGCGGGGCTGGGGGACACCCTGGACGGGATGCCAGTCCATCACAGGGCACAGGGTACAGCCTGGAAGGGATGCCAGTCCATTGCAGGGCACAGGGCTGAGGGACACCCTGGACGGGATGCCAGTCCATCGCAGGGCACTGGGCTGGGGTACAGCCTTGATGGGATGCCAGTCCATCGCAGGGCACAGGGCTGTGGGACACCCTGCACGGGATGCCAGTCCATCACAGGGCACAGGGCTGGGGTACAACCTGGATGGGATGCCAGTCCATCGCAGTGCACAGGGCTGTGGGACACCCTGCATGGGATGCCAGTCTATCACAGGGCACAGGGCTGGGGTACAGCCTGGACGGGATGCCAGTCCATCACAGGGCACTGGGAACAGCCTGGATGGGATGCCAGTCCATCGCAGGGCACAGGTCTGGGGTACAGCCTGGACAGGATGCCAGTCCAGCACAGGGCGCGGGGTTGGGGGACACCCTGGATGGGATGCCAGTCCATCAGAGGGCACAGGGTACAGCCTGTAAGGGATGCCAGTCCATCGCAGGGCACAGGGCTGAGGGACACCCTGGACGGGATGCCAGTCCATCGCAGGGCAGGGTGCTGGGGTACAACCTGGACGGGATGCCAGTCCATCGCAGGGCACGGTGCTGGGTAACAACCTGGATGGGATGCCAGTCCATCACTGGGCACAGGGCTGGGGTACAGCCTGGATGGGATGCCAGTCCATCGCAGGGCACAGGGCTGGGGGACACCCTGGATGGGATGCCAGTCCATCGCATGGCACAGGGCTGGGGGACACCCTGGATGGGATGCCAGTCCATCACAGGGTACAGGGCTTGGGGACACCCTGGATGGGATGCCAGTCCATCGCAGGGCACAGGTCTGGGGTACAGCCTGGACAGGATGCCAGTCCATCACAGGGCGCGGGGTTAGGGGACACCCTGGACGGGATGCCAGTCCATCACAGGGCACAGGGTACAGCCTGGAAGGGATGCCAGTGCATCGCAGGGCACAGGGCTGGGTTACAGCCTGGACGGGATACCAGTCCATCGCAAGGCACAGGGTACACCCTGGACGGGATGCCAGTCCATCGCAGGGCACTGGGCTGGGGTACAGCCTTGATGGGATGCCAGTCCATCGCAGGGCACAGGGCTGTGGGACACCCTGCACGGGATGCCAGTCCATCACAGGGCACAGGGCTGGGGTACAACCTGGATGGGATGCCAGTCCATCGCAGGGCACTGGGCTGTGGGACACCCTGCACGGGATGCCAGTCTATCACAGGGCACAGGGCTGGGGTACAGCCTGGACGGGATGCCAGTCCATCACAGGGCACTGGGAACAGCCTGGATGGGATGCCAGTCCATCACAGGGCGCGGGGCTGGGGGACATCCTGGACGGGATGCCAGTCCATCACAGGGCACAGGGTACAGCCTGGAAGGGATGCCAGTCCATTGCAGGGCACAGGGCTGAGGGACACCCTGGACGGGATGCCAGTCCATCGCAGGGCACAGGGCTGGGGGACACCCTGGATGGGATGCCAGTCCATCGCAGGGCAGAGGGCTGGGATACATCCTGGACGGGATGCCAATCCATCGCAAGGCACAGGGCTGTGGGACACCCTGCACGGGATGCCAGTCCATCACAGGGCACAGGGCTGGGGTACAGCCTGGATGGGATGCCAGTCCATCGCAGGGCACAGGGCTGAGGTACAGCATGGACGGGATACCTGTCCATCGCAGGGCACAGGGCTGGGGGACTCCCTGGACGGGTTGCCAGTCCATCATAGGGCACGGGGCTGGGGTACACCCTGGATGGGATGCCAGTCCATCGCAGGGCACAGGTCTGGGGTACAGCCTGGACAGGATGCCAGTCCATCACAGGGCGCGGGGTTGGGGGACACCCTGGACGGGATGCCAGTCTATCAGAGGGCACAGGGTACAGCCTGGAAGGGATGCCAGTCCATCGCAGGGCACAGGGCTGAGGGACACCCTGGACGGGATGCCAGTCCATCGCAGGGCAGGGTGCTGGGGTACAACCTGGACGGGATTCCAGTCCATCGCAGGGCACGGTGCTGGGTAACAACCTGGATGGGATGCCAGTCCATCACAGGGCACAGGGCTGGGGTACAGCCTGGATTGGATGCCAGTCCATCGCAGGGCACAGGGCTGGGGGACACCCTGGATGGGATGCCAGTCCATCGCATGGCACAGGGCTGGGGGACACCCTGGATGGGATGCCAGTCCATTACAGGGTACAGGGCTGGGGGACACCCTGGATGGGATGCCAGTCCATCGCAGGGCAGAGGTCTGGGGTACAGCCTGGACAGGATTCCAGTCCATCGCAGGGCACAGGGCTGAGGTACAGCCTGGACGGGATGCCTGTCCATCGCAGGACACAGGGCTGGGGGACTCCCTGGACGGGTTGCCAGTCCATCACAGGGCACGGGGATGGGGTACACCCTGGATGGGATGCCAGTCCATCACAGCGCACAGGGCTGGGGGACACCCTGGACGGGATGCATGTCCATGACAGGGCACTGGGCTGGGGTACAGCTTAGATGGGATGCCCGTCCATCACAGGGCAGAGGGTTCAGCCTGGATGGGATGCCAGTCCATTACAGGGCATGGGGCTGAGGTACAGCCTGGACGCGATGCCAGTCCATTACAGGGAACTGGGAACAGCCTGGATGGGATACTAGTCCATCGCAGGGCACAGGGCTGGGGTACAGCCTGGACAGGATGACAGTCCATCACAGGGCGCGGGGCTGGGGGACACCCTGGACGGGATGCCAGTCCATCACAGGGCACAGGGTACAGCCTGGAAGGGATGCCAGTAAATTGCAGGGCACAGGGCTGAGGGACACCCTGGACGGGATGCCAGTCCATCGCAGGGCACTGGGCTGGGGTACAGCCTTGATGGGATGCCAGTCCATCGCAGGGCACAGGGCTGTGGGACACCCTGCACGGGATGCCAGTCCATCACAGGGCACAGGGCTGGGGTACAACCTGGATGGGATGCCAGTCCATCGCAGGGCACAGGGCTGTGGGACACCCTGCATGGGATGCCAGTCTATCACAGGGCACAGGGCTGGGGTACAGCCTGGACGGGATGCCAGTCCATCACAGGGCACTGGGAACAGCCTGGATGGGATGCCAGTCCATCGCAGGGCACAGGTCTGGGGTACAGCCTGGACAGGATGCCAGTCCATCACAGGGCGCGGGGTTGGGGGACACCCTGGACGGGATGCCAGTCCATCAGAGGGCACAGGGTACAGCCTGGAAGGGATGCCAGTCCATCGCAGGGCACAGGGCTGAGGGACACCCTGGACGGGATGCCAGTCCATCGCAGGGCAGGGTGCTGGGGTACAACCTGGACGGGATGCCAGTCCATCGCAGGGCACGGTGCTGGGTAACAACCTGGATGGGATGCCAGTCCATCACTGGGCACAGGGCTGGGGTACAGCCTGGATGGGATGCCAGTCCATCGCAGGGCACAGGGCTGGGGGACACCCTGGATGGGATGCCAGTCCATCGCATGGCACAGGGCTGGGGGACACCCTGGATGGGATGACAGTCCATCACAGGGTACAGGGCTTGGGGACACCCTGGATGGGATGCCAGTCCATCGCAGGGCACAGGTCTGGGGTACAGCCTGGACAGGATGCCAGTCCATCACAGGGCGCGGGGTTAGGGGACACCCTGGACGGGATGCCAGTCCATCACAGGGCACAGGGTACAGCCTGGAAGGGATGCCAGTGCATCGCAGGGCACAGGGCTGGGTTACAGCCTGGACGGGATACCAGTCCATCGCAAGGCACAGGGTACACCCTGGACGGGATGCCAGTCCATCGCAGGGCACTGGGCTGGGGTACAGCCTTGATGGGATGCCAGTCCATCGCAGGGCACAGGGCTGTGGGACACCCTGCACGGGATGCCAGTCCATCACAGGGCACAGGGCTGGGGTACAACCTGGATGGGATGCCAGTCCATCGCAGGGCACTGGGCTGTGGGACACCCTGCACGGGATGCCAGTCTATCACAGGGCACAGGGCTGGGGTACAGCCTGGACGGGATGCCAGTCCATCACAGGGCACTGGGAACAGCCTGGATGGGATGCCAGTCCATCACAGGGCGCGGGGCTGGGGGACATCCTGGACGGGATGCCAGTCCATCACAGGGCACAGGGTACAGCCTGGAAGGGATGCCAGTCCATTGCAGGGCACAGGGCTGAGGGACACCCTGGACGGGATGCCAGTCCATCGCAGGGCACTGGGCTGGGGTACAGCCTTGATGGGATGCCAGTCCATCGCAGGGCACAGGGCTGAGGGACACCCTGGACGGGATGCCAGTCCATCGCAGGGCACTGGGCTGGGGTACAGCCTTGATGGGATGCCAGTCCATCGCAGGGCACAGGGCTGTGGGACACCCTGCACGGGATGCCAGTCCATCACAGGGCACAGGGCTGGGGTACAACCTGGATGGGATGCCAGTCCATCGCAGGGCACTGGGCTGTGGGACACCCTGCACGGGATGCCAGTCCATCGCAGGGCACAGGGCTGAGGTACAGCCTGGACGGGATGCCTGTCCATCGCAGGGCACAGGGCTGGGAGACTCCCTGGACGGGTTTCCAGTCCATCACAGGGCACGGGGCTGGGGGACACCCTGGACGGGATGCCAGTGCATCACAGGGCACAGGGTACAGCCTGGATGGAATGCCAGTCCATCACAGGGCACGGGGCTGGGGGACACCCTGGATGGGATGCCAGTCCATCGCAGGGCAGAGGGCTGGGATACATCCTGGACGGGATGCCAATACATCGCAAGGCACAGGGCTGTGGGACACCCTGGACGGGAGGCCAGTCCATCGCAGGGCACAGGGCTGTGGGACACCCTGCACGGGATGCCAGTCCATCACAGGGCACAGGGCTGGGGTACAGCCTGGATGCGATGCCAGTCCATCGCAAGGCACAGGGTACAGCCTGGATGGGATGCCAGTCCATCGCAGGGCACAGGGCTGAGGGACAGCCTGGATGGGATTCCGGTCCATCGCAGGGCACGGGGCTGGGGGACAGCCTGGATGGGATTCCGGTCCATCGCAGGGCACGGGGCTGGGGGACACCCTGGATGGGAGGCCAGTCCATCGCAGGGCACAGGGCTGGGGTACAGCCTGGATGGGATGCCAGTCCATCGCAGGGCACAGGGCTGGGGGACACCCTGCACGGGATGCCAGTCCATCGCAGGGCACAGGGCTGAGGTACAGCCTGGACGGGATGCCTGTCCATCACAGGGCACAGGGCTGGGAGACTCCCTGGACGGGTTTCCAGTCCATCACACGGCACGGGGCTGGGGGACACCCTGGACGGGATGCCAGTGCATCACAGGGCACAGGGTACAGCCTGGATGGAATGCCAGTCCATCACAGGGCACGGGGCTGGGGGACACCCTGGATGGGATGCCAGTCCATCGCAGGGCAGAGGGCTGGGATACATCCTGGACGGGATGCCAATACATCGCAAGGCACAGGGCTGTGGGACACCCTGGACGGGAGGCCAGTCCATCGCAGGGCACAGGGCTGTGGGACACCCTGCACGGGATGCCAGTCCATCACAGGGCACAGGGCTGGGGTACAGCCTGGATGCGATGCCAGTCCATCGCAAGGCACAGGGTACAGCCTGGATGGGATGCCAGTCCATCGCAGGGCACAGGGCTGAGGGACAGCCTGGATGGGATTCCGGTCCATCGCAGGGCACGGGGCTGGGGGACAGCCTGGATGGGATTCCGGTCCATCGCAGGGCACGGGGCTGGGGGACACCCTGGATGGGAGGCCAGTCCATCGCAGGGCACAGGGCTGGGGTACAGCCTGGATGGGATGCCAGTCCATCGCAGGGCACAGGGCTGGGGTACAGCCTGGACGGGATGCCTGTCCATGGCAGGGCACAGGGCTGGGTGACACCCTGGACGGGATGCCAGTCCATCACAGGGCACAGGGCTGGGGGACACCCTGGACGGGATGCCAGTGCATCACAGGGCACAGGGTACAGCCTGGATGGAATGCCAGTCCATCACAGGGCACGGGGCTGGGGGACACCCTGGATGGGATGCCAGTCCATCGCAGGGCAGAGGGCTGGGATACATCCTGGACGGGATGCCAATCCATCGCAAGGCACAGGGCTGTGGGACACCCTGCACGGGATGCCAGTCCATCACATGGCACAGGGCTGGGGTACAGCCTGGATGAGATGCCAGTCCATCGCAGGGCACAGGGCTGAGGTACAGCCTGGACGGGATGCCTGTCCATCGCAGGGCACAGGGCTGGGGGACTCCCTGGACGGGTTGCCAGTCCATCATAGGGCACGGGGCTGGGGTACACCCTGGATGGGATGCCAGTCCATCACAGCGCACAGGGCTGGGGGACACCCTGGACGGGATGCATGTCCATGACAGGGCACTGGGCTGGGGTACAGCTTAGATGGGGTGCCCGTCCATCACAGGGCAGAGGGTTCAGCCTGGATGGGATGCCAGTCCATTACAGGGCATGGGGCTGAGGTACAGCCTGGACGCGATGCCAGTCCATCACAGGGCACTGGGAAAAGCCTGGATGGGATACCAGTCCATCGCAGGGCACAGGGCTGGGGTACAGCCTGGACAGGATGACAGTCCATCACAGGGCGCGGGGCTGGGGGACATCCTGGACGGGATGCCAGTCCATCACAGGGCACAGGGTACAGCCTGGAAGGGATGCCAGTCCATTGCAGGGCAGAGGGCTGAGGGACACCCTGGACGGGATGCCAGTCCATCGCAGGGCACTGGGCTGGGGTACAGCCTTGATGGGATGCCAGTCCATCGCAGGGCACAGGGCTGTGGGACACCCTGCACGGGATGCCAGTCCATCACAGGGCACAGGGCAGGGGTACAACCTGGATGGGATGCCAGTCCATCGCAGGCCACTGGGCTGTGGGACACCCTGCACGGGATGCCAGTCTATCACAGGGCACAGGGCTGGGGTACAGCCTGGACGGGATGCCAGTCCATCACAGGGCACTGGGAACAGCCTGGATGGGATGCCAGTCCATCGCAGGGCACAGGTCTGGGGTACAGCCTGGACAGGATGCCAGTCCATCACAGGGCGCGGGGTTGGGGGACACCCTGGACGGGATGCCAGTCCATCAGAGGGCACAGGGTACAGCCTGGAAGGGATGCCAGTCCATCGCAGGGCTCAGGGCTGAGGGACACCCTGGACGGGATGTAAGTCAATCGCAGGGCAGGGTGCTGGGGTACAACCTGGACGGGATGCCAGTCCATCGCAGGGCACGGTGCTGGGTAACAACCTGGATGGGATGCCAGTCCATCACAGGGCACAGGGCTGGGGTACAGCCTGGATTGGATGCCAGTCCATCGCAGGGCACAGGGCTGGGGGACACCCTGGATGGGATGCCAGTCCATCGCATGGCACAGGGCTGGGGGACACCCTGGATGGGATGCCAGTCCATCACAGGGTACAGGGCTGGGGGACACCCTGGATGGGATGCCAGTCCATCGCAGGGCAGAGGTCTGGGGTACAGCCTGGACAGGATGCCAGTCCATCGCAGGGCACAGGGCTGAGGTACAGCCTGGACGGGATGCCTGTCCATCGCAGGGCACAGGGCTGGGGGACTCCCTGGATGGGTTGCCAGTCCATCACAGGGCACGGGGCTGGGGTACACCCTGGATGGGATGCCAGTCCATCACAGCGCACAGGGCTGGGGGACACCCTGGACGGGATGCATGTCCATGACAGGGCACTGGGCTGGGGTACAGCTTAGATGGGATGCCCGTCCATCACAGGGCAGAGGGTTCAGCCTGGATGGGAAGCCAGTCCATTACAGGGCATGGGGCTGAGGTACAGCCTGGACGCGATGCCAGTCCATCACAGGGCACTGGGAACAGCCTGGATGGGATACCAGTCCATCGCAGGGCACAGGGCTGGGGTACAGCCTGGACAGGATGACAGTCCATCACAGGGCGCGGGGCTGGGGGACACCCTGGACGGGATGCCAGTCCATCAAAGGGCACAGGGTACAGCCTGGAAGGGATGCCAGTACATTGCAGGGCACAGGGCTGAGGGACACCCTGGACGGGATGCCAGTTCATCGCAGGGCACTGGGCTGGGGTACAGCCTTGATGGGATGCCAGTCCATCGCAGGGCACAGGGCTGTGGGACACCCTGCACGGGATGCCAGTCCATCACAGGGCACAGGGCTGGGGTACAACCTGGATGGGATGCCATTCCATCGCAGGGCACAGGGCTGTGGGACACCCTGCACGGGATGCCAGTCTATCACAGGGCACAGGGCTGGGGTACAGCCTGGACGGGATGCCAGTCCATCACAGGGCACTGGGAACAGCCTGGATGGGATGCCAGTCCATCGCAGGGCACAGGTCTGGGGTACAGCCTGGACAGGATGCCAGTCTATCACAGGGCGCGGGGTTGGGGGACACCCTGGACGGGATGCCAGTCCATCAGAGGGCACAGGGTACAGCCTGGAAGGGATGCCAGTCCATCGCAGGGCACAGGGCTGAGGGACACCCTGGACGGGATACCAGTCTATCGCAGGGCAGGGTGCTGGGGTACAACCTGGACGGGATGCCAGTCCATCGCAGGGCACGGTGCTGGGTAACAACCTGGATGGGATGCCAGTCCATCACTGGGCACAGGGCTGGGGTACAGCCTGGATGGGATGCCAGTGCATCGCAGGGCACAGGGCTGGGGGACACCCTGGATGGGATGCCAGTCCATCGCATGGCACAGGGCTGGGGGACACCCTGGATGGGATGCCAGTCCGTCACAGGGTACAGGGCTGGGGGACACCCTGGATGGGATGCCAGTCCATCGCAGGGCACAGGTCTGGGGTACAGCCTGGACAGGATGCCAGTCCATCACAGGGCGTGGGGTTAGGGGACACCCTGGACGGGATGCCAGTCCATCACAGGGCACAGGGTACAGCCTGGAAGGGATGCCAGTGCATCGCAGGGCACAGGGCTGGGTTACAGCCTGGAGGGGATACCAGTCCATCGCAAGGCACAGGGTACAGCATGGATGGGATGCCAGTCCATCGCAGGGCACAGGGCTGAGGGACAGCCTGGATGGGATTCCGGTCCTTTGCAGGGCACGGGGCTTGGGGACACCCTGGACGGTAGGCCAGTCCATCGCAGGGCACAGGGATGTGGGACACCCTGCACGGGATGCCAGTCCATCACAGGGCACAGGGCTGGGGTACAGCCTGGATGGAATGCAAGTCCATCACAGGGCACAGGGCTGAGGGACAGCCTGGATGGGATTCCGGTCCATCGCAGGGCACGGGGCTGGGGGACACCCTGGACGGGATACCAGTCCATCGCAAGGCACAGGGTACAGCCTGGATGGGATGCCAGTCCATCGCAGGGCACAGGGCTGGGGTACAGCCTGGACGGGATGCCTGTCCATCGCAGGGCACAGGGCTGGGTGACACCCTGGACGGGATGCCAGTCCATCACAGGGCACAGGGCTGGGGGACACCCTGGACGGGATGCCAGTGCATCACAGGGCACAGGGTACACCCTGGATGGGATGCCAGTCCATCACAGCGCACAGGGCTGGGGGACACCCTGGACGGGATGCATGTCCATGACAGGGCACTGGGCTGGGGTACAGCTTAGATGGGATGCCCGTCCATCACAGGGCAGAGGGTTCAGCCTGGATGGGATGCCAGTCCATTACAGGGCATGGGGCTGAGGTACAGCCTGGACGCGATGCCAGTCCATTACAGGGAACTGGGAACAGCCTGGATGGGATACTAGTCCATCGCAGGGCACAGGGCTGGGGTACAGCCTGGACAGGATGACAGTCCATCACAGGGCGCGGGGCTGGGGGACACCCTGGACGGGATGCCAGTCCATCACAGGGCACAGGGTACAGCCTGGAAGGGATGCCAGTCCATTGCAGGGCACAGGGCTGAGGGACACCCTGGACGGGATGCCAGTCCATCGCAGGGCACTGGGCTGGGGTACAGCCTTGATGGGATGCCAGTCCATCGCAGGGCACAGGGCTGTGGGACACCCTGCACGGGATGCCAGTCCATCACAGGGCACAGGGCTGGGGTACAACCTGGATGGGATGCCAGTCCATCGCAGGGCACAGGGCTGTGGGACACCCTGCATGGGATGCCAGTCTATCACAGGGCACAGGGCTGGGGTACAGCCTGGACGGGATGCCAGTCCATCACAGGGCACTGGGAACAGCCTGGATGGGATGCCAGTCCATCGCAGGGCACAGGTCTGGGGTAAAGCCTGGACAGGATGCCAGTCCATCACAGGGCGCGGGGTTGGGGGACACCCTGGACGGGATGCCAGTCCATCAGAGGGCACAGGGTACAGCCTGGAAGGGATGCCAGTCCATCGCAGGGCACAGGGCTGAGGGACACCCTGGACGGGATGCCAGTCCATCACAGGGCACAGGGCTGGGGTACAACCTGGATGGGATGCCAGTCCATCGCAGGGCACAGGGCTGTGGGACACCCTGCATGGGATGCCAGTCTATCACAGGGCACAGGGCTGGGGTACAGCCTGGACGGGATGCCAGTCCATCACAGGGCACTGGGAACAGCCTGGATGGGATGCCAGTCCATCGCAGGGCACAGGTCTGGGGTACAACCTGGACGGGATGCCAGTCCATCGCAGGGCACGGTGCTGGGTAACAACCTGGATGGGATGCCAGTCCATCACTGGGCACAGGGCTGGGGTACAGCCTGGATGGGATGCCAGTCCATCACAGGGCACAGGGTACAGCCTGGAAGGGATGCCAGTCCATTGCAGGGCACAGGGCTGAGGGACACCCTGGACGGGATGCCAGTCCATCGCAGGGCACTGGGCTGGGGTACAGCCTTGATGGGATGCCAGTCCATCGCAGGGCACAGGGCTGTGGGACACCCTGCACGGGATGCCAGTCCATCACAGGGCACAGGGCTGGGGTACAACCTGGATGGGATGCCATTCCATCGCAGGGCACAGGGCTGTGGGACACCCTGCACGGGATGCCAGTCTATCACAGGGCACAGGGCTGGGGTACAGCCTGGACGGGATGCCAGTCCATGACAGGGCACTGGGAACAGCCTGGATGGGATGCCAGTCCATCGCAGGGCACAGGTCTGGGGTACAGCCTGGACAGGATGCCAGTCTATCACAGGGCGCGGGGTTGGGGGACACCCTGGACGGGATGCCAGTCCATCAGAGGGCACAGGGTACAGCCTGGAAGGGATGCCAGTCCATCGCAGGGCACAGGGCTGAGGGACACCCTGGACGGGATGCCAGTCCATCGCAGGGCAGGGTGCTGGGGTACAACCTGGACGGGATGCCAGTCCATCGCAGGGCACGGTGCTGGGTAACAACCTGGATGGGATGCCAGTCCATCACTGGGCACAGGGCTGGGGTACAGCCTGGATGGGATTCCAGTGCATCGCAGGGCACAGGGCTGGGGGACACCCTGGATGGGATGCCAGTCCATCGCATGGCACAGGGCTGGGGGACACCCTGGATGGGATGCCAGTCCGTCACAGGGTACAGGGCTGGGGGACACCCTGGATGGGATGCCAGTCCATCGCAGGGCACAGGTCTGGGGTACAGCCTGGACAGGATGCCAGTCCATCACAGGGCGCGGGGTTAGGGGACACCCTGGACGGGATGCCAGTCCATCACAGGGCACAGGGTACAGCCTGGAAGGGATGCCAGTGCATCGCAGGGCACAGGGCTGGGTTACAGCCTGGACGGGATACCAGTCCATCGCTAGGCACAGGGTACAGCCTGGATGGGATGCCAGTCCATCGCAGGGCACAGGGCTGAGGGACAGCCTGGATGGGATTCCGGTCCTTTGCAGGGCACGGGGCTTGGGGACACCCTGGACGGGAGGCCAGTCCATCGCAGGGCACAGGGATGTGGGACACCCTGCACGGGATGCCAGTCCATCACAGGGCACAGGGCTGGGGTACAGCCTGGATGGAATACAAGTCCATCACAGGGCACAGGGCTGAGGGACAGCCTGGATGGGATTCCGGTCCATCGCAGGGCACTGGGTTGGGGGACACCCTGGACGGGATACCAGTCCATCGCAAGGCACAGGGTACAGCCTGGATGGGATGCCAGTCCATCGCAGGGCACAGGGCTGGGGTACAGCCTGGACGGGATGCCTGTCCATCCCAGGGCACAGGGCTGGGTGACACCCTGGACGGGATGCCAGTCCATCACAGGGCACAGGGCTGGGGGACACCCTGGACGGGATGCCAGTGCATCACAGGGCACAGGGTACACCCTGGATGGGATGCCAGTCCATCACAGCGCACAGGGCTGGGGGACACCCTGGACGGGATGCATGTCCATGACAGGGCACTGGGCTGGGGTACAGCTTAGATGGGATGCCCGTCCATCACAGGGCAGAGGGTTCAGCCTGGATGGGATGCCAGTCCATTACAGGGCATGGGGCTGTGGTACAGCCTGGACAAGATGACAGTCCATCACAGGGCGCGGGGCTGGGGGACATCATGGACGGGATGCCAGTCCATCACAGGGCACAGGGTACAGCCTGGAAGGGATGCCAGTCCATTGCAGGGCACAGGGCTGAGGGACACCCTGGACGGGATGCCAGTCCATCGCAGGGCACTGGGCTGGGGTACAGCCTTGATGGGATGCCAGTCCATCGCAGGGCACAGGGCTGTGGGACACCCTGCACGGGATGCCAGTCCATCACAGGGCACAGGGCTGGGGTACAACCTGGATGGGATGCCAGTCCATCGCAGGGCACTGGGTTGTGGGACACCCTGCACGGGATGCCAGTCTATCACAGGGCACAGGGCTTGGGTACAGCCTGGACGGGATGCCAGTCCATCACAGGGCACTGGGAACAGCCTGGATGGGATGCCAGTCCATCGCAGGGCACAGGTCTGGGGTACAGCCTGGACAGGATGCCAGTCCATCACAGGGCGCGGGGTTGGGGGACACCCTGGACGGGATGCCAGTCCATCAGAGGGCACAGGGTACAGCCTGGAAGGGATGCCAGTCCATCGCAGGGCACAGGGCTGAGGGAGACCCTGGACGGGATGCCAGTCCATCGCAGGGCAGGGTGCTGGGGTACAAACTGGACGGGATGCCAGTCCATCGCAGGGCACGGTGCTGGGTAACAACCTGGATGGGATGCCAGTCCATCACAGGGCACAGGGCTGGGGTACAGCCTGGATTGGATGCTAGTCCATCGCAGGGCACAGGGCTGGGGGACACCCTGGATGGGATGCCAGTCCATCGCATGGCACAGGGCTGGGGGACACCCTGGATGGGATGCCAGTCCATCACAGGGTACAGGGCTGGGGGACACCCTGGATGGGATGCCAGTCCATCGCAGGGCAGAGGTCTGGGGTACAGCCTGGACAGGATGCCAGTCCATCGCAGGGCACAGGGCTGAGGTACAGCCTGGACGGGATGCCTGTCTATCGCAGGGCACAGGGCTGGGGGACTCCCTGGACGGGTTGCCAGTCCATCACAGGGCACGGGGCTGGGGTACACCCTGGATGGGATGCCAGTCCATCACAGCGCACAGGGCTGGGGGACACCCTGGACGGGATGCATGTCCATGACAGGGCACTGGGCTGGGGTACAGCTTAGATGGGATGTCCGTCCATCACAGGGCAGAGGGTTCAGCCTGGATGGGATGCCAGTCCATTACAGGGCATGGGGCTGAGGTACAGCCTGGACGCGATGCCAGTCCATCACAGGGAACTGGGAACAGCCTGGATGGGATACCAGTCCATCGCAGGGCACAGGGCTGGGGTACAGCCTGGACAGGATGACAGTCCATCACAGGGCGCGGGGCTGGGGGACACCCTGGACGGGATGCCAGTCCATCACAGGGCACAGGTTACAGCCTGGAAGGGATGCCAGTCCATTGCAGGGCACAGGGCTAAGGGACACCCTGGACGGGATGCCAGTCCATCGCAGGGCACTGGGCTGGGGTACAGCCTTGATGGGATGCCAGTCCATCGCAGGGCACAGGGCTGTGGGACACCCTGCACGGGATGCCAGTCCATCACAGGGCACAGGGCTGGGGTACAACCTGGATGGAATGCCAGTCCATCGCAGGGCACAGGGCTGTGGGACACCCTGCATGGGATGCCAGTCTATCACAGGGCACAGGGCTGGGGTACAGCCTGGACGGGATGCCAGTCCGTCACAGGGCACTGGGAACAGCCTGGATGGGATGCCAGTCCATCGCAGGGCACAGGTCTGGGGTACAGCCTGAACAGGATGCCAGTCCATCACAGGGCGCGGGGTTGGGGGACACCCTGGACGGGATGCCAGTCCATCAGAGGGCACAGGGTACAGCCTGGAAGGGATGCCAGTCCATCGCAGGGCACAGGGCTGAGGGACACCCTGGACGGGATGCCAGTCCATCGCAGGGCAGGGTGCTGGGGTACAACCTGGACGGGATGCCAGTCCATCGCAGGGCACGGTGCTGGGTAACAACCTGGATGGGATGCCAGTCCATCACTGGGCACAGGGCTGGGGTACAGCCTGGATGGGATGCCAGTCCATCGCAGGGCACAGGGCTGGGGGACACCCTGGATGGGATGCCAGTCCATCGCATGGCACAGGGCTGGGGGACACCCTGGATGGGATGCCAGTCCATCACAGGGTACAGGGCTGGGGGACACCCTGGATGGGATGCCAGTCCATCGCAGGGCACAGGTCTGGGGTACAGCCTGGACAGGATGCCAGTCCATCACAGGGCGCGGGGTTAGGGGACACCCTGGACGGGATGCCAGTCCATCACAGGGCACAGGGTACAGCCTGGAAGGGATGCCAGTGCATCGCAGGGCACAGGGCTGGGTTACAGCCTGGACGGGATACCAGTCCATCGCAAGGCACAGGGTACACCCTGGACGGGATGCCAGTCCATCGCAGGGCACTGGGCTGGGGTACAGCCTTGATGGGATGCCAGTCCATCGCAGGGCACAGGGCTGAGGGACACCCTGCACGGGATGCCAGTCCATCACAGGGCACAGGGCTGGGGTACAGCCTGGATGCGATGCCAGTCCATCGCAAGGCACAGGGTACAGCCTGGATGGGATGCCAGTCCATCGCAGGGCACAGGGCTGAGGGACAGCCTAGATGGGATTCCGGTCCATCGCAGGGAACGGGGCTGGGGGACACCCTGGACGGGAGGCCAGTCCATCGCAGGGCACAGGGCTGGGGTACAGCCTGGATGGGATGCCAGTCCATCGCAGGGCACAGGGCTGGGGTACAGCCTGGACGGGATGCCTGTCCATCGCAGGGCACAGGGCTGGGTGACACCCTGGACGGGATGCCAGTCCATCACAGGGCACAGGGCTGGGGGACACCCTGGACGGGATGCCAGTGCATCACAGGGCACAGGGTACAGCCTGGATGGAATGCCAGTCCATCACAGGGCACGGGGCTGGGGGACACCCTGGATGGGATGCCAGTCCATCGCAGGGCAGAGGGCTGTGGGACACCCTGCACGGGATGCCAGTCCATCACAGGGCACAGGGCTGGGGTACAGCCTGGATGGGATGCCAGTCCATCGCAGGGCACAGGGCTGAGGTACAGCCTGGACGGGATGCCTGTCCATCGCAGGGCACAGGGCTGGGGGACTCCCTGGACGGGTTGCCAGTCCATCATAGGGCACGGGGCTGGGGTACACCCTGGATGGGATGCCAGTCCATCGCAGGGCACAGGTCTGGGGTACAGCCTGGACAGGATGCCAGTCCATCACAGGGCGCGGGGTTGGGGGACACCCTGGATGGGATGCCAGTCTATCAGAGGGCACAGGGTACAGCCTGGAAGGGATGCCAGTCCATCGCAGGGCACAGGGCTGAGGGACACCCTGGACGGGATGCCAGTCCATCGCAGGGCAGGGTGCTGGGGTACAACCTGGACGGGATTCCATTCCATCGCAGGGCACGGTGCTGGGTAACAACCTGGATGGGATGCCAGTCCATCACAGGGCACAGGGCTGGGGTACAGCCTGGATTGGATGCCAGTCCATCGCAGGGCACAGGGCTGGGGGACACCCTGGTTGGGATGCCAGTCCATCGCATGGCACAGGGCTGGGGGACACCCTGGATGGGATGCCAGTCCATTACAGGGTACAGGGCTGGGGGACACCCTGGATGGGATGCCAGTCCATCGCAGGGCAGAGGTCTGGGGTACAGCCTGGACAGGATGCCAGTCCATCGCAGGGCACAGGGCTGAGGTACAGCCTGGACGGGATGCCTGTCCATCGCAGGACACAGGGCTGGGGGACTCCCTGGACGGGTTGCCAGTCCATCACAGGGCACGGGGCTGGGGTACACCCTGGATGGGATGCCAGTCCATCACAGCGCACAGGGCTGGGGGACACCCTCGACGGGATGCATGTCCATGACAGGGCACTGGGCTGGGGTACAGCTTAGATGGGATGCCCGTCCATCACAGGGCAGAGGGTTCAGCCTGGATGGGATGCCAGTCCATTACAGGGCATGGGGCTGAGGTACAGCCTGGACGCGATGCCAGTCCATTACAGGGAACTGGGAACAGCCTGGATGGGATACCAGTCCATCGCAGGGCACAGGGCTGGGGTACAGCCTGGACAGGATGACAGTCCATCACTGGGCGCGGGGCTGGGGGACACCCTGGACGGGATGCCAGTCCATCACAGGGCACAGGGTACAGCCTGGAAGGGATGCCAGTCCATTGCAGGGCACAGGGCTGAGGGACACCCTGGACGGGATGCCAGTCCATCGCAGGGCACTGGGCTGGGGTACAGCCTTGATGGGATGCCAGTCCATCGCAGGGCACAGGGCTGTGGGACACCCTGCACGGGATGCCAGTCCATCACAGGGCACAGGGCTGGGGTACAACCTGGATGGGATGCCAGTCCATCGCAGTGCACAGGGCTGTGGGACACCCTGCATGGGATGCCAGTCTATCACAGGGCACAGGGCTGGGGTACAGCCTGGACGGGATGCCAGTCCATCACAGGGCACTGGGAACAGCCTGGATGGGATGCCAGTCCATCGCAGGGCACAGGTCTGGGGTACAGCCTGGACAGGATGCCAGTCCAGCACAGGGCGCGGGGTTGGGGGACACCCTGGATGGGATGCCAGTCCATCAGAGGGCACAGGGTACAGCCTGTAAGGGATGCCAGTCCATCGCAGGGCACAGGGCTGAGGGACACCCTGGACGGGATGCCAGTCCATCGCAGGGCAGGGTGCTGGGGTACAACCTGGACGGGATGCCAGTCCATCGCAGGGCACGGTGCTGGGTAACAACCTGGATGGGATGCCAGTCCATCACTGGGCACAGGGCTGGGGTACAGCCTGGATGGGATGCCAGTCCATCGCAGGGCACAGGGCTGGGGGACACCCTGGATGGGATGCCAGTCCATCGCATGGCACAGGGCTGGGGGACACCCTGGATGGGATGCCAGTCCATCACAGGGTACAGGGCTTGGGGACACCCTGGATGGGATGCCAGTCCATCGCAGGGCACAGGTCTGGGGTACAGCCTGGACAGGATGCCAGTCCATCACAGGGCGCGGGGTTAGGGGACACCCTGGACGGGATGCCAGTCCATCACAGGGCACAGGGTACAGCCTGGAAGGGATGCCAGTGCATCGCAGGGCACAGGGCTGGGTTACAGCCTGGACGGGATACCAGTCCATCGCAAGGCACAGGGTACACCCTGGACGGGATGCCAGTCCATCGCAGGGCACTGGGCTGGGGTACAGCCTTGATGGGATGCCAGTCCATCGCAGGGCACAGGGCTGTGGGACACCCTGCACGGGATGCCAGTCCATCACAGGGCACAGGGCTGGGGTACAACCTGGATGGGATGCCAGTCCATCGCAGGGCACTGGGCTGTGGGACACCCTGCACGGGATGCCAGTCTATCACAGGGCACAGGGCTGGGGTACAGCCTGGACGGGATGCCAGTCCATCACAGGGCACTGGGAACAGCCTGGATGGGATGCCAGTCCATCACAGGGCGCGGGGCTGGGGGACATCCTGGACGGGATGCCAGTCCATCACAGGGCACAGGGTACAGCCTGGAAGGGATGCCAGTCCATTGCAGGGCACAGGGCTGAGGGACACCCTGGACGGGATGCCAGTCCATCGCAGGGCACAGGGCTGGGGGACACCCTGGATGGGATGCCAGTCCATCGCAGGGCAGAGGGCTGGGATACATCCTGGACGGGATGCCAATCCATCGCAAGGCACAGGGCTGTGGGACACCCTGCACGGGATGCCAGTCCATCACAGGGCACAGGGCTGGGGTACAGCCTGGATGGGATGCCAGTCCATCGCAGGGCACAGGGCTGAGGTACAGCATGGACGGGATACCTGTCCATCGCAGGGCACAGGGCTGGGGGACTCCCTGGACGGGTTGCCAGTCCATCATAGGGCACGGGGCTGGGGTACACCCTGGATGGGATGCCAGTCCATCGCAGGGCACAGGTCTGGGGTACAGCCTGGACAGGATGCCAGTCCATCACAGGGCGCGGGGTTGGGGGACACCCTGGACGGGATGCCAGTCTATCAGAGGGCACAGGGTACAGCCTGGAAGGGATGCCAGTCCATCGCAGGGCACAGGGCTGAGGGACACCCTGGACGGGATGCCAGTCCATCGCAGGGCAGGGTGCTGGGGTACAACCTGGACGGGATTCCAGTCCATCGCAGGGCACGGTGCTGGGTAACAACCTGGATGGGATGCCAGTCCATCACAGGGCACAGGGCTGGGGTACAGCCTGGATTGGATGCCAGTCCATCGCAGGGCACAGGGCTGGGGGACACCCTGGATGGGATGCCAGTCCATCGCATGGCACAGGGCTGGGGGACACCCTGGATGGGATGCCAGTCCATTACAGGGTACAGGGCTGGGGGACACCCTGGATGGGATGCCAGTCCATCGCAGGGCAGAGGTCTGGGGTACAGCCTGGACAGGATTCCAGTCCATCGCAGGGCACAGGGCTGAGGTACAGCCTGGACGGGATGCCTGTCCATCGCAGGACACAGGGCTGGGGGACTCCCTGGACGGGTTGCCAGTCCATCACAGGGCACGGGGATGGGGTACACCCTGGATGGGATGCCAGTCCATCACAGCGCACAGGGCTGGGGGACACCCTGGACGGGATGCATGTCCATGACAGGGCACTGGGCTGGGGTACAGCTTAGATGGGATGCCCGTCCATCACAGGGCAGAGGGTTCAGCCTGGATGGGATGCCAGTCCATTACAGGGCATGGGGCTGAGGTACAGCCTGGACGCGATGCCAGTCCATTACAGGGAACTGGGAACAGCCTGGATGGGATACTAGTCCATCGCAGGGCACAGGGCTGGGGTACAGCCTGGACAGGATGACAGTCCATCACAGGGCGCGGGGCTGGGGGACACCCTGGACGGGATGCCAGTCCATCACAGGGCACAGGGTACAGCCTGGAAGGGATGCCAGTAAATTGCAGGGCACAGGGCTGAGGGACACCCTGGACGGGATGCCAGTCCATCGCAGGGCACTGGGCTGGGGTACAGCCTTGATGGGATGCCAGTCCATCGCAGGGCACAGGGCTGTGGGACACCCTGCACGGGATGCCAGTCCATCACAGGGCACAGGGCTGGGGTACAACCTGGATGGGATGCCAGTCCATCGCAGGGCACAGGGCTGTGGGACACCCTGCATGGGATGCCAGTCTATCACAGGGCACAGGGCTGGGGTACAGCCTGGACGGGATGCCAGTCCATCACAGGGCACTGGGAACAGCCTGGATGGGATGCCAGTCCATCGCAGGGCACAGGTCTGGGGTACAGCCTGGACAGGATGCCAGTCCATCACAGGGCGCGGGGTTGGGGGACACCCTGGACGGGATGCCAGTCCATCAGAGGGCACAGGGTACAGCCTGGAAGGGATGCCAGTCCATCGCAGGGCACAGGGCTGAGGGACACCCTGGACGGGATGCCAGTCCATCGCAGGGCAGGGTGCTGGGGTACAACCTGGACGGGATGCCAGTCCATCGCAGGGCACGGTGCTGGGTAACAACCTGGATGGGATGCCAGTCCATCACTGGGCACAGGGCTGGGGTACAGCCTGGATGGGATGCCAGTCCATCGCAGGGCACAGGGCTGGGGGACACCCTGGATGGGATGCCAGTCCATCGCATGGCACAGGGCTGGGGGACACCCTGGATGGGATGACAGTCCATCACAGGGTACAGGGCTTGGGGACACCCTGGATGGGATGCCAGTCCATCGCAGGGCACAGGTCTGGGGTACAGCCTGGACAGGATGCCAGTCCATCACAGGGCGCGGGGTTAGGGGACACCCTGGACGGGATGCCAGTCCATCACAGGGCACAGGGTACAGCCTGGAAGGGATGCCAGTGCATCGCAGGGCACAGGGCTGGGTTACAGCCTGGACGGGATACCAGTCCATCGCAAGGCACAGGGTACACCCTGGACGGGATGCCAGTCCATCGCAGGGCACTGGGCTGGGGTACAGCCTTGATGGGATGCCAGTCCATCGCAGGGCACAGGGCTGTGGGACACCCTGCACGGGATGCCAGTCCATCACAGGGCACAGGGCTGGGGTACAACCTGGATGGGATGCCAGTCCATCACAGGGCACAGGGCTGGGGTACAGCCTGGACGGGATGCCAGTCCATCACAGGGCACTGGGAACAGCCTGGATGGGATGCCAGTCCATCACAGGGCGCGGGGCTGGGGGACATCCTGGACGGGATGCCAGTCCATCACAGGGCACAGGGTACAGCCTGGAAGGGATGCCAGTCCATTGCAGGGCACAGGGCTGAGGGACACCCTGGACGGGATGCCAGTCCATCGCAGGGCACTGGGCTGGGGTACAGCCTTGATGGGATGCCAGTCCATCGCAGGGCACAGGGCTGAGGGACACCCTGGACGGGATGCCAGTCCATCGCAGGGCACTGGGCTGGGGTACAGCCTTGATGGGATGCCAGTCCATCGCAGGGCACAGGGCTGTGGGACACCCTGCACGGGATGCCAGTCCATCACAGGGCACAGGGCTGGGGTACAACCTGGATGGGATGCCAGTCCATCGCAGGGCACTGGGCTGTGGGACACCCTGCACGGGATGCCAGTCCATCGCAGGGCACAGGGCTGAGGTACAGCCTGGACGGGATGCCTGTCCATCGCAGGGCACAGGGCTGGGAGACTCCCTGGACGGGTTTCCAGTCCATCACAGGGCACGGGGCTGGGGGACACCCTGGACGGGATGCCAGTGCATCACAGGGCACAGGGTACAGCCTGGATGGAATGCCAGTCCATCACAGGGCACGGGGCTGGGGGACACCCTGGATGGGATGCCAGTCCATCGCAGGGCAGAGGGCTGGGATACATCCTGGACGGGATGCCAATACATCGCAAGGCACAGGGCTGTGGGACACCCTGGACGGGAGGCCAGTCCATCGCAGGGCACAGGGCTGTGGGACACCCTGCACGGGATGCCAGTCCATCACAGGGCACAGGGCTGGGGTACAGCCTGGATGCGATGCCAGTCCATCGCAAGGCACAGGGTACAGCCTGGATGGGATGCCAGTCCATCGCAGGGCACAGGGCTGAGGGACAGCCTGGATGGGATTCCGGTCCATCGCAGGGCACGGGGCTGGGGGACAGCCTGGATGGGATTCCGGTCCATCGCAGGGCACGGGGCTGGGGGACACCCTGGATGGGAGGCCAGTCCATCGCAGGGCACAGGGCTGGGGTACAGCCTGGATGGGATGCCAGTCCATCGCAGGGCACAGGGCTGGGGGACACCCTGCACGGGATGCCAGTCCATCGCAGGGCACAGGGCTGAGGTACAGCCTGGACGGGATGCCTGTCCATCACAGGGCACAGGGCTGGGAGACTCCCTGGACGGGTTTCCAGTCCATCACAGGGCACTGGGCTGGGGGACACCCTGGACGGGATGCCAGTGCATCACAGGGCACAGGGTACAGCCTGGATGGAATGCCAGTCCATCACAGGGCACGGGGCTGGGGGACACCCTGGATGGGATGCCAGTCCATCGCAGGGCAGAGGGCTGGGATACATCCTGGACGGGATGCCAATACATCGCAAGGCACAGGGCTGTGGGACACCCTGGACGGGAGGCCAGTCCATCGCAGGGCACAGGGCTGTGGGACACCCTGCACGGGATGCCAGTCCATCACAGGGCACAGGGCTGGGGTACAGCCTGGATGCGATGCCAGTCCATCGCAAGGCACAGGGTACAGCCTGGATGGGATGCCAGTCCATCGCAGGGCACAGGGCTGAGGGACAGCCTGGATGGGATTCCGGTCCATCGCAGGGCACGGGGCTGGGGGACAGCCTGGATGGGATTCCGGTCCATCGCAGGGCACGGGGCTGGGGGACACCCTGGATGGGAGGCCAGTCCATCGCAGGGCACAGGGCTGGGGTACAGCCTGGATGGGATGCCAGTCCATCGCAGGGCACAGGGCTGGGGTACAGCCTGGACGGGATGCCTGTCCATGGCAGGGCACAGGGCTGGGTGACACCCTGGACGGGATGCCAGTCCATCACAGGGCACAGGGCTGGGGGACACCCTGGACGGGATGCCAGTGCATCACAGGGCACAGGGTACAGCCTGGATGGAATGCCAGTCCATCACAGGGCACGGGGCTGGGGGACACCCTGGATGGGATGCCAGTCCATCGCAGGGCAGAGGGCTGGGATACATCCTGGACGGGATGCCAATCCATCGCAAGGCACAGGGCTGTGGGACACCCTGCACGGGATGCCAGTCCATCACATGGCACAGGGCTGGGGTACAGCCTGGATGAGATGCCAGTCCATCGCAGGGCACAGGGCTGAGGTACAGCCTGGACGGGATGCCTGTCCATCGCAGGGCACAGGGCTGGGGGACTCCCTGGACGGGTTGCCAGTCCATCATAGGGCACGGGGCTGGGGTACACCCTGGATGGGATGCCAGTCCATCACAGCGCACAGGGCTGGGGGACACCCTGGACGGGATGCATGTCCATGACAGGGCACTGGGCTGGGGTACAGCTTAGATGGGGTGCCCGTCCATCACAGGGCAGAGGGTTCAGCCTGGATGGGATGCCAGTCCATTACAGGGCATGGGGCTGAGGTACAGCCTGGACGCGATGCCAGTCCATCACAGGGCACTGGGAAAAGCCTGGATGGGATACCAGTCCATCGCAGGGCACAGGGCTGGGGTACAGCCTGGACAGGATGACAGTCCATCACAGGGCGCGGGGCTGGGGGACATCCTGGACGGGATGCCAGTCCATCACAGGGCACAGGGTACAGCCTGGAAGGGATGCCAGTCCATTGCAGGGCAGAGGGCTGAGGGACACCCTGGACGGGATGCCAGTCCATCGCAGGGCACTGGGCTGGGGTACAGCCTTGATGGGATGCCAGTCCATCGCAGGGCACAGGGCTGTGGGACACCCTGCACGGGATGCCAGTCCATCACAGGGCACAGGGCAGGGGTACAACCTGGATGGGATGCCAGTCCATCGCAGGCCACTGGGCTGTGGGACACCCTGCACGGGATGCCAGTCTATCACAGGGCACAGGGCTGGGGTACAGCCTGGACGGGATGCCAGTCCATCACAGGGCACTGGGAACAGCCTGGATGGGATGCCAGTCCATCGCAGGGCACAGGTCTGGGGTACAGCCTGGACAGGATGCCAGTCCATCACAGGGCGCGGGGTTGGGGGACACCCTGGACGGGATGCCAGTCCATCAGAGGGCACAGGGTACAGCCTGGAAGGGATGCCAGTCCATCGCAGGGCTCAGGGCTGAGGGACACCCTGGACGGGATGTAAGTCAATCGCAGGGCAGGGTGCTGGGGTACAACCTGGACGGGATGCCAGTCCATCGCAGGGCACGGTGCTGGGTAACAACCTGGATGGGATGCCAGTCCATCACAGGGCACAGGGCTGGGGTACAGCCTGGATTGGATGCCAGTCCATCGCAGGGCACAGGGCTGGGGGACACCCTGGATGGGATGCCAGTCCATCGCATGGCACAGGGCTGGGGGACACCCTGGATGGGATGCCAGTCCATCACAGGGTACAGGGCTGGGGGACACCCTGGATGGGATGCCAGTCCATCGCAGGGCAGAGGTCTGGGGTACAGCCTGGACAGGATGCCAGTCCATCGCAGGGCACAGGGCTGAGGTACAGCCTGGACGGGATGCCTGTCCATCGCAGGGCACAGGGCTGGGGGACTCCCTGGATGGGTTGCCAGTCCATCACAGGGCACGGGGCTGGGGTACACCCTGGATGGGATGCCAGTCCATCACAGCGCACAGGGCTGGGGGACACCCTGGACGGGATGCATGTCCATGACAGGGCACTGGGCTGGGGTACAGCTTAGATGGGATGCCCGTCCATCACAGGGCAGAGGGTTCAGCCTGGATGGGAAGCCAGTCCATTACAGGGCATGGGGCTGAGGTACAGCCTGGACGCGATGCCAGTCCATCACAGGGCACTGGGAACAGCCTGGATGGGATACCAGTCCATCGCAGGGCACAGGGCTGGGGTACAGCCTGGACAGGATGACAGTCCATCACAGGGCGCGGGGCTGGGGGACACCCTGGACGGGATGCCAGTCCATCAAAGGGCACAGGGTACAGCCTGGAAGGGATGCCAGTACATTGCAGGGCACAGGGCTGAGGGACACCCTGGACGGGATGCCAGTTCATCGCAGGGCACTGGGCTGGGGTACAGCCTTGATGGGATGCCAGTCCATCGCAGGGCACAGGGCTGTGGGACACCCTGCACGGGATGCCAGTCCATCACAGGGCACAGGGCTGGGGTACAACCTGGATGGGATGCCATTCCATCGCAGGGCACAGGGCTGTGGGACACCCTGCACGGGATGCCAGTCTATCACAGGGCACAGGGCTGGGGTACAGCCTGGACGGGATGCCAGTCCATCACAGGGCACTGGGAACAGCCTGGATGGGATGCCAGTCCATCGCAGGGCACAGGTCTGGGGTACAGCCTGGACAGGATGCCAGTCTATCACAGGGCGCGGGGTTGGGGGACACCCTGGACGGGATGCCAGTCCATCAGAGGGCACAGGGTACAGCCTGGAAGGGATGCCAGTCCATCGCAGGGCACAGGGCTGAGGGACACCCTGGACGGGATACCAGTCTATCGCAGGGCAGGGTGCTGGGGTACAACCTGGACGGGATGCCAGTCCATCGCAGGGCACGGTGCTGGGTAACAACCTGGATGGGATGCCAGTCCATCACTGGGCACAGGGCTGGGGTACAGCCTGGATGGGATGCCAGTGCATCGCAGGGCACAGGGCTGGGGGACACCCTGGATGGGATGCCAGTCCATCGCATGGCACAGGGCTGGGGGACACCCTGGATGGGATGCCAGTCCGTCACAGGGTACAGGGCTGGGGGACACCCTGGATGGGATGCCAGTCCATCGCAGGGCACAGGTCTGGGGTACAGCCTGGACAGGATGCCAGTCCATCACAGGGCGTGGGGTTAGGGGACACCCTGGACGGGATGCCAGTCCATCACAGGGCACAGGGTACAGCCTGGAAGGGATGCCAGTGCATCGCAGGGCACAGGGCTGGGTTACAGCCTGGAGGGGATACCAGTCCATCGCAAGGCACAGGGTACAGCATGGATGGGATGCCAGTCCATCGCAGGGCACAGGGCTGAGGGACAGCCTGGATGGGATTCCGGTCCTTTGCAGGGCACGGGGCTTGGGGACACCCTGGACGGTAGGCCAGTCCATCGCAGGGCACAGGGATGTGGGACACCCTGCACGGGATGCCAGTCCATCACAGGGCACAGGGCTGGGGTACAGCCTGGATGGAATGCAAGTCCATCACAGGGCACAGGGCTGAGGGACAGCCTGGATGGGATTCCGGTCCATCGCAGGGCACGGGGCTGGGGGACACCCTGGACGGGATACCAGTCCATCGCAAGGCACAGGGTACAGCCTGGATGGGATGCCAGTCCATCGCAGGGCACAGGGCTGGGGTACAGCCTGGACGGGATGCCTGTCCATCGCAGGGCACAGGGCTGGGTGACACCCTGGACGGGATGCCAGTCCATCACAGGGCACAGGGCTGGGGGACACCCTGGACGGGATGCCAGTGCATCACAGGGCACAGGGTACACCCTGGATGGGATGCCAGTCCATCACAGCGCACAGGGCTGGGGGACACCCTGGACGGGATGCATGTCCATGACAGGGCACTGGGCTGGGGTACAGCTTAGATGGGATGCCCGTCCATCACAGGGCAGAGGGTTCAGCCTGGATGGGATGCCAGTCCATTACAGGGCATGGGGCTGAGGTACAGCCTGGACGCGATGCCAGTCCATTACAGGGAACTGGGAACAGCCTGGATGGGATACTAGTCCATCGCAGGGCACAGGGCTGGGGTACAGCCTGGACAGGATGACAGTCCATCACAGGGCGCGGGGCTGGGGGACACCCTGGACGGGATGCCAGTCCATCACAGGGCACAGGGTACAGCCTGGAAGGGATGCCAGTCCATTGCAGGGCACAGGGCTGAGGGACACCCTGGACGGGATGCCAGTCCATCGCAGGGCACTGGGCTGGGGTACAGCCTTGATGGGATGCCAGTCCATCGCAGGGCACAGGGCTGTGGGACACCCTGCACGGGATGCCAGTCCATCACAGGGCACAGGGCTGGGGTACAACCTGGATGGGATGCCAGTCCATCGCAGGGCACAGGGCTGTGGGACACCCTGCATGGGATGCCAGTCTATCACAGGGCACAGGGCTGGGGTACAGCCTGGACGGGATGCCAGTCCATCACAGGGCACTGGGAACAGCCTGGATGGGATGCCAGTCCATCGCAGGGCACAGGTCTGGGGTAAAGCCTGGACAGGATGCCAGTCCATCACAGGGCGCGGGGTTGGGGGACACCCTGGACGGGATGCCAGTCCATCAGAGGGCACAGGGTACAGCCTGGAAGGGATGCCAGTCCATCGCAGGGCACAGGGCTGAGGGACACCCTGGACGGGATGCCAGTCCATCACAGGGCACAGGGCTGGGGTACAACCTGGATGGGATGCCAGTCCATCGCAGGGCACAGGGCTGTGGGACACCCTGCATGGGATGCCAGTCTATCACAGGGCACAGGGCTGGGGTACAGCCTGGACGGGATGCCAGTCCATCACAGGGCACTGGGAACAGCCTGGATGGGATGCCAGTCCATCGCAGGGCACAGGTCTGGGGTACAACCTGGACGGGATGCCAGTCCATCGCAGGGCACGGTGCTGGGTAACAACCTGGATGGGATGCCAGTCCATCACTGGGCACAGGGCTGGGGTACAGCCTGGATGGGATGCCAGTCCATCGCAGGGCACAGGGCTGGGGGACACCCTGGATGGGATGCCAGTCCATCGCATGGCACAGGGCTGGGGGACACCCTGGATGGGATGACAGTCCATCACAGGGTAGAGGGCTTGGGGACACCCTGGATGGGATGCCAGTCCATCGCAGGGCACAGGTCTGGGGTACAGCATGGACAGGATGCCAGTCCATCACAGGGCGCGGGGTTAGGGGACACCCTGGACGGGATGCCAGTCCATCACAGGGCACAGGGTACAGCCTGGAAGGGATGCCAGTGCATCGCAGGGCACAGGGCTGGGTTACAGCCTGGACGGGATACCAGTCCATCGCAAGGCACAGGGTACACCCTGGACGGGATGCCAGTCCATCGCAGGGCACTGGGCTGGGGTACAGCCTTGATGGGATGACAGTCCATCGCAGGGCACAGGGCTGTGGGACACCCTGCACGGGATGCCAGTCCATCACAGGGCACAGGGCTGGGGTACAACCTGGATGGGATGCCAGTCCATCGCAGGGCACTGGGCTGTGGGACACCCTGCACTGGATGCCAGTCTATCACAGGGCACAGGGCTGGGGTACAGCCTGGACGGGATGCCAGTCCATCACAGGGCACTGGGAACAGCCTGGATGGGATGCCAGTCCATCACAGGGCGCGGGGCTGGGGGACATCCTGGACGGGATGCCAGTCCATCACAGGGCACAGGGTACAGCCTGGAAGGGATGCCAGTCCATTGCAGGGCACAGGGGCTGAGGGACACCCTGGACGGGATGCCAGTCCATCTCAGGGCACTGGGCTGGGGTACAGCCTTGATGGGATGCCAGTCCATCGCAGGGCACAGGGCTGAGGGACACCCTGGACGGGATGCCAGTCCATCGCAGGGCACTGGGCTGGGGTACAGCCTTGATGGGATGCCAGTCCATCGCAGGGCACAGGGCTGTGGGACACCCTGCACGGGATGCCAGTCCATCACAGGGCACAGGGCTGGGGTACAACCTGGATGGGATGCCAGTCCATCGCAGGGCACTGGGCTGTGGGACACCCTGCATGGGATGCCAGTCCATCGCAGGGCACAGGGCTGAGGTACAGCCTGGACGGGATGCCTGTCCATCGCAGGGCACAGGGCTGGGAGACTCCCTGGACGGGTTTCCAGTCCATCACAGGGCACGGGGCTGGGGGACACCCTGGACGGGATGCCAGTGCATCACAGGGCACAGGGTACAGCCTGGATGGAATGCCAGTCCATCACAGGGCACGGGGCTGGGGGACACCCTGGATGGGATGCCAGTCCATCGCAGGGCAGAGGGCTGGGATACATCCTGGACGGGATGCCAATACATCGCAAGGCACAGGGCTGTGGGACACCCTGGACGGGAGGCCAGTCCATCGCAGGGCACAGGGCTGTGGGACACCCTGCACGGGATGCCAGTCCATCACAGGGCACAGGGCTGGGGTACAGCCTGGATGCGATGCCAGTCCATCGCAAGGCACAGGGTACAGCCTGGATGGGATGCCAGTCCATCGCAGGGCACAGGGCTGAGGGACAGCCTGGATGGGATTCCGGTCCATCGCAGGGCACGGGGCTGGGGGACAGCCTGGATGGGATTCCGGTCCATCGCAGGGCACGGGGCTGGGGGACACCCTGGATGGGAGGCCAGTCCATCGCAGGGCACAGGGCTGGGGTACAGCCTGGATGGGATGCCAGTCCATCGCAGGGCACAGGGCTGGGGGACACCCTGCACGGGATGCCAGTCCATCGCAGGGCACAGGGCTGAGGTACAGCCTGGACGGGATGCCTGTCCATCACAGGGCACAGGGCTGGGAGACTCCCTGGACGGGTTTCCAGTCCATCACAGGGCACGGGGCTGGGGGACACCCTGGACGGGATGCCAGTGCATCACAGGGCACAGGGTACAGCCTGGATGGAATGCCAGTCCATCACAGGGCACGGGGCTGGGGGACACCCTGGATGGGATGCCAGTCCATCGCAGGGCAGAGGGCTGGGATACATCCTGGACGGGATGCCAATACATCGCAAGGCACAGGGCTGTGGGACACCCTGGACGGGAGGCCAGTCCATCGCAGGGCACAGGGCTGTGGGACACCCTGCACGGGATGCCAGTCCATCACAGGGCACAGGGCTGGGGTACAGCCTGGATGCGATGCCAGTCCATCGCAAGGCACAGGGTACAGCCTGGATGGGATGCCAGTCCATCGCAGGGCACAGGGCTGAGGGACAGCCTGGATGGGATTCCGGTCCATCGCAGGGCACGGGGCTGGGGGACAGCCTGGATGGGATTCCGGTCCATCGCAGGGCACGGGGCTGGGGGACACCCTGGATGGGAGGCCAGTCCATCGCAGGGCACAGGGCTGGGGTACAGCCTGGATGGGATGCCAGTCCATCGCAGGGCACAGGGCTGGGGTACAGCCTGGACGGGATGCCTGTCCATGGCAGGGCACAGGGCTGGGTGACACCCTGGACGGGATGCCAGTCCATCACAGGGCACAGGGCTGGGGGACACCCTGGACGGGATGCCAGTGCATCACAGGGCACAGGGTACAGCCTGGATGGAATGCCAGTCCATCACAGGGCACGGGGCTGGGGGACACCCTGGATGGGATGCCAGTCCATCGCAGGGCAGAGGGCTGGGATACATCCTGGACGGGATGCCAATCCATCGCAAGGCACAGGGCTGTGGGACACCCTGCACGGGATGCCAGTCCATCACATGGCACAGGGCTGGGGTACAGCCTGGATGAGATGCCAGTCCATCGCAGGGCACAGGGCTGAGGTACAGCCTGGACGGGATGCCTGTCCATCGCAGGGCACAGGGCTGGGGGACTCCCTGGACGGGTTGCCAGTCCATCATAGGGCACGGGGCTGGGGTACACCCTGGATGGGATGCCAGTCCATCACAGCGCACAGGGCTGGGGGACACCCTGGACGGGATGCATGTCCATGACAGGGCACTGGGCTGGGGTACAGCTTAGATGGGATGCCCGTCCATCACAGGGCAGAGGGTTCAGCCTGGATGGGATGCCAGTCCATTACAGGGCATGGGGCTGAGGTACAGCCTGGACGCGATGCCAGTCCATCACAGGGCACTGGGAAAAGCCTGGATGGGATACCAGTCCATCGCAGGGCACAGGGCTGGGGTACAGCCTGGACAGGATGACAGTCCATCACAGGGCGCGGGGCTGGGGGACATCCTGGACGGGATGCCAGTCCATCACAGGGCACAGGGTACAGCCTGGAAGGGATGCCAGTCCATTGCAGGGCAGAGGGCTGAGGGACACCCTGGACGGTATGCCAGTCCATCGCAGGGCACTGGGCTGGGGTACAGCCTTGATGGGATGCCAGTCCATCGCAGGGCACAGGGCTGTGGGACACCCTGCACGGGATGCCAGTCCATCACAGGGCACAGGGCAGGGGTACAACCTGGATGGGATGCCAGTCCATCGCAGGCCACTGGGCTGTGGGACACCCTGCATGGGATGCCAGTCTATCACAGGGCACAGGGCTGGGGTACAGCCTGGACGGGATGCCAGTCCATCACAGGGCACTGGGAACAGCCTGGATGGGATGCCAGTCCATCGCAGGGCACAGGTCTGGGGTACAGCCTGGACAGGATGCCAGTCCATCACAGGGCGCGGGGTTGGGGGACACCCTGGACGGGATGCCAGTCCATCAGAGGGCACAGGGTACAGCCTGGAAGGGATGCCAGTCCATCGCAGGGCTCAGGGCTGAGGGACACCCTGGACGGGATGTAAGTCAATCGCAGGGCAGGGTGCTGGGGTACAACCTGGACGGGATGCCAGTCCATCGCAGGGCACGGTGCTGGGTAACAACCTGGATGGGATGCCAGTCCATCACAGGGCACAGGGCTGGGGTACCGCCTGGATTGGATGCCAGTCCATCGCAGGGCACAGGGCTGGGGGACACCCTGGATGGGATGCCAGTCCATCGCATGGCACAGGGCTGGGGGACACCCTGGATGGGATGCCAGTCCATCACAGGGTACAGGGCTGGGGGACACCCTGGATGGGATGCCAGTCCATCGCAGGGCAGAGGTCTGGGGTACAGCCTGGACAGGATGCCAGTCCATCGCAGGGCACAGGGCTGAGGTACAGCCTGGACGGGATGCCTGTCCATCGCAGGGCACAGGGCTGGGGGACTCCCTGGATGGGTTGCCAGTCCATCACAGGGCACGGGGCTGGGGTACACCCTGGATGGGATGCCAGTCCATCACAGCGCACAGGGCTGGGGGACACCCTGGACGGGATGCATGTCCATGACAGGGCACTGGGCTGGGGTACAGCTTAGATGGGATGCCCGTCCATCACAGGGCAGAGGGTTCAGCCTGGATGGGAAGCCAGTCCATTACAGGGCATGGGGCTGAGGTACAGCCTGGACGCGATGCCAGTCCATCACAGGGCACTGGGAACAGCCTGGATGGGATACCAGTCCATCGCAGGGCACAGGGCTGGGGTACAGCCTGGACAGGATGACAGTCCATCACAGGGCGCGGGGCTGGGGGACACCCTGGACGGGATGCCAGTCCATCACAGGGCACAGGGTACAGCCTGGAAGGGATGCCAGTCCATTGCAGGGCACAGGGCTGAGGGACACCCTGGACGGGATGCCAGTTCATCGCAGGGCACTGGGCTGGGGTACAGCCTTGATGGGATGCCAGTCCATCGCAGGGCACAGGGCTGTGGGACACCCTGCACGGGATGCCAGTCCATCACAGGGCACAGGGCTGGGGTACAACCTGGATGGGATGCCATTCCATCGCAGGGCACAGGGCTGTGGGACACCCTGCACGGGATGCCAGTCTATCACAGGGCACAGGGCTGGGGTACAGCCTGGACGGGATGCCAGTCCATCACAGGGCACTGGGAACAGCCTGGATGGGATGCCAGTCCATCGCAGGGCACAGGTCTGGGGTACAGCCTGGACAGGATGCCAGTCTATCACAGGGCGCGGGGTTGGGGGACACCCTGGACGGGATGCCAGTCCATCAGAGGGCACAGGGTACAGCCTGGAAGGGATGCCAGTCCATCGCAGGGCACAGGGCTGAGGGACACCCTGGACGGGATACCAGTCTATCGCAGGGCAGGGTGCTGGGGTACAACCTGGACGGGATGCCAGTCCATCGCAGGGCACGGTGCTGGGTAACAACCTGGATGGGATGCCAGTCCATCACTGGGCACAGGGCTGGGGTACAGCCTGGATGGGATGCCAGTCCATCGCAGGGCACAGGGCTGGGGGACACCCTGGATGGGATGCCAGTCCATCGCATGGCACAGGGCTGGGGGACACCCTGGATGGGATGCCAGTCCGTCACAGGGTACAGGGCTGGGGGACACCCTGGATGGGATGCCAGTCCATCGCAGGGCACAGGTCTGGGGTACAGCCTGGACAGGATGCCAGTCCATCACAGGGCGTGGGGTTAGGGGACACCCTGGACGGGATGCCAGTCCATCACAGGGCACAGGGTACAGCCTGGAAGGGATGCCAGTGCATCGCAGGGCACAGGGCTGGGTTACAGCCTGGAGGGGATACCAGTCCATCGCAAGGCACAGGGTACAGCATGGATGGGATGCCAGTCCATCGCAGGGCACAGGGCTGAGGGACAGCCTGGATGGGATTCCGGTCCTTTGCAGGGCACGGGGCTTGGGGACACCCTGGACGGGAGGCCAGTCCATCGCAGGGCACAGGGATGTGGGACACCCTGCACGGGATGCCAGTCCATCACAGGGCACAGGGCTGGGGTACAGCCTGGATGGAATGCAAGTCCATCACAGGGCACAGGGCTGAGGGACAGCCTGGATGGGATTCCGGTCCATCGCAGGGCACGGGGCTGGGGGACACCCTGGACGGGATACCAGTCCATCGCAAGGCACAGGGTACAGCCTGGATGGGATGCCAGTCCATCGCAGGGCACAGGGCTGGGGTACAGCCTGGACGGGATGCCTGTCCATCGCAGGGCACAGGGCTGGGTGACACCCTGGACGGGATGCCAGTCCATCACAGGGCACAGGGCTGGGGGACACCCTGGACGGGATGCCAGTGCATCACAGGGCACAGGGTACACCCTGGATGGGATGCCAGTCCATCACAGCGCACAGGGCTGGGGGACACCCTGGACGGGATGCATGTCCATGACAGGGCACTGGGCTGGGGTACAGCTTAGATGGGATGCCCGTCCATCACAGGGCAGAGGGTTCAGCCTGGATGGGATGCCAGTCCATTACAGGGCATGGGGCTGAGGTACAGCCTGGACGCGATGCCAGTCCATTACAGGGAACTGGGAACAGCCTGGATGGGATACTAGTCCATCGCAGGGCACAGGGCTGGGGTACAGCCTGGACAGGATGACAGTCCATCACAGGGCGCGGGGCTGGGGGACACCCTGGACGGGATGCCAGTCCATCACAGGGCACAGGGTACAGCCTGGAAGGGATGCCAGTCCATTGCAGGGCACAGGGCTGAGGGACACCCTGGACGGGATGCCAGTCCATCGCAGGGCACTGGGCTGGGGTACAGCCTTGATGGGATGCCAGTCCATCGCAGGGCACAGGGCTGTGGGACACCCTGCACGGGATGCCAGTCCATCACAGGGCACAGGGCTGGGGTACAACCTGGATGGGATGCCAGTCCATCGCAGGGCACAGGGCTGTGGGACACCCTGCATGGGATGCCAGTCTATCACAGGGCACAGGGCTGGGGTACAGCCTGGACGGGATGCCAGTCCATCACAGGGCACTGGGAACAGCCTGGATGGGATGCCAGTCCATCGCAGGGCACAGGTCTGGGGTAAAGCCTGGACAGGATGCCAGTCCATCACAGGGCGCGGGGTTGGGGGACACCCTGGACGGGATGCCAGTCCATCAGAGGGCACAGGGTACAGCCTGGAAGGGATGCCAGTCCATCGCAGGGCACAGGGCTGAGGGACACCCTGGACGGGATGCCAGTCCATCACAGGGCACAGGGCTGGGGTACAACCTGGATGGGATGCCAGTCCATCGCAGGGCACAGGGCTGTGGGACACCCTGCATGGGATGCCAGTCTATCACAGGGCACAGGGCTGGGGTACAGCCTGGACGGGATGCCAGTCCATCACAGGGCACTGGGAACAGCCTGGATGGGATGCCAGTCCATCGCAGGGCACAGGTCTGGGGTACAACCTGGACGGGATGCCAGTCCATCGCAGGGCACGGTGCTGGGTAACAACCTGGATGGGATGCCAGTCCATCACTGGGCACAGGGCTGGGGTACAGCCTGGATGGGATGCCAGTCCATCGCAGGGCACAGGGCTGGGGGACACCCTGGATGGGATGCCAGTCCATCGCATGGCACAGGGCTGGGGGACACCCTGGATGGGATGACAGTCCATCACAGGGTACAGGGCTTGGGGACACCCTGGATGGGATGCCAGTCCATCGCAGGGCACAGGTCTGGGGTACAGCATGGACAGGATGCCAGTCCATCACAGGGCGCGGGGTTAGGGGACACCCTGGACGGGATGCCAGTCCATCACAGGGCACAGGGTACAGCCTGGAAGGGATGCCAGTGCATCGCAGGGCACAGGGCTGGGTTACAGCCTGGACGGGATACCAGTCCATCGCAAGGCACAGGGTACACCCTGGACGGGATGCCAGTCCATCGCAGGGCACTGGGCTGGGGTACAGCCTTGATGGGATGACAGTCCATCGCAGGGCACAGGGCTGTGGGACACCCTGCACGGGATGCCAGTCCATCACAGGGCACAGGGCTGGGGTACAACCTGGATGGGATGCCAGTCCATCGCAGGGCACTGGGCTGTGGGACACCCTGCACTGGATGCCAGTCTATCACAGGGCACAGGGCTGGGGTACAGCCTGGACGGGATGCCAGTCCATCACAGGGCACTGGGAACAGCCTGGATGGGATGCCAGTCCATCACAGGGCGCGGGGCTGGGGGACATCCTGGACGGGATGCCAGTCCATCACAGGGCACAGGGTACAGCCTGGAAGGGATGCCAGTCCATTGCAGGGCACAGGGCTGAGGGACACCCTGGACGGGATGCCAGTCCATCTCAGGGCACTGGGCTGGGGTACAGCCTTGATGGGATGCCAGTCCATCGCAGGGCACAGGGCTGAGGGACACCCTGGACGGGATGCCAGTCCATCGCAGGGCACTGGGCTGGGGTACAGCCTTGATGGGATGCCAGTCCATCGCAGGGCACAGGGCTGTGGGACACCCTGCACGGGATGCCAGTCCATCACAGGGCACAGGGCTGGGGTACAACCTGGATGGGATGCCAGTCCATCGCAGGGCACTGGGCTGTGGGACACCCTGCACGGGATGCCAGTCCATCGCAGGGCACAGGGCTGAGGTACAGCCTGGACGGGATGCCTGTCCATCGCAGGGCACAGGGCTGGGAGACTCCCTGGACGGGTTTCCAGTCCATCACAGGGCACGGGGCTGGGGGACACCCTGGACGGGATGCCAGTGCATCACAGGGCACAGGGTACAGCCTGGATGGAATGCCAGTCCATCACAGGGCACGGGGCTGGGGGACACCCTGGATGGGATGCCAGTCCATCGCAGGGCAGAGGGCTGGGATACATCCTGGACGGGATGCCAATACATCGCAAGGCACAGGGCTGTGGGACACCCTGGACGGGAGGCCAGTCCATCGCAGGGCACAGGGCTGTGGGACACCCTGCACGGGATGCCAGTCCATCACAGGGCACAGGGCTGGGGTACAGCCTGGATGCGATGCCAGTCCATCGCAAGGCACAGGGTACAGCCTGGATGGGATGCCAGTCCATCGCAGGGCACAGGGCTGAGGGACAGCCTGGATGGGATTCCGGTCCATCGCAGGGCACGGGGCTGGGGGACAGCCTGGATGGGATTCCGGTCCATCGCAGGGCACGGGGCTGGGGGACACCCTGGATGGGAGGCCAGTCCATCGCAGGGCACAGGGCTGGGGTACAGCCTGGATGGGATGCCAGTCCATCGCAGGGCACAGGGCTGGGGGACACCCTGCACGGGATGCCAGTCCATCGCAGGGCACAGGGCTGAGGTACAGCCTGGACGGGATGCCTGTCCATCACAGGGCACAGGGCTGGGAGACTCCCTGGACGGGTTTCCAGTCCATCACAGGGCACGGGGCTGGGGGACACCCTGGACGGGATGCCAGTGCATCACAGGGCACAGGGTACAGCCTGGATGGAATGCCAGTCCATCACAGGGCACGGGGCTGGGGGACACCCTGGATGGGATGCCAGTCCATCGCAGGGCAGAGGGCTGGGATACATCCTGGACGGGATGCCAATACATCGCAAGGCACAGGGCTGTGGGACACCCTGGACGGGAGGCCAGTCCATCGCAGGGCACAGGGCTGTGGGACACCCTGCACGGGATGCCAGTCCATCACAGGGCACAGGGCTGGGGTACAGCCTGGATGCGATGCCAGTCCATCGCAAGGCACAGGGTACAGCCTGGATGGGATGCCAGTCCATCGCAGGGCACAGGGCTGAGGGACAGCCTGGATGGGATTCCGGTCCATCGCAGGGCACGGGGCTGGGGGACAGCCTGGATGGGATTCCGGTCCATCGCAGGGCACGGGGCTGGGGGACACCCTGGATGGGAGGCCAGTCCATCGCAGGGCACAGGGCTGGGGTACAGCCTGGATGGGATGCCAGTCCATCGCAGGGCACAGGGCTGGGGTACAGCCTGGACGGGATGCCTGTCCATGGCAGGGCACAGGGCTGGGTGACACCCTGGACGGGATGCCAGTCCATCACAGGGCACAGGGCTGGGGGACACCCTGGACGGGATGCCAGTGCATCACAGGGCACAGGTACAGCCTGGATGGAATGCCAGTCCATCACAGGGCACGGGGCTGGGGGACACCCTGGATGGGATGCCAGTCCATCGCAGGGCAGAGGGCTGGGATACATCCTGGACGGGATGCCAATCCATCGCAAGGCACAGGGCTGTGGGACACCCTGCACGGGATGCCAGTCCATCACATGGCACAGGGCTGGGGTACAGCCTGGATGAGATGCCAGTCCATCGCAGGGCACAGGGCTGAGGGTACAGCCTGGACGGGATGCCTGTCCATCGCAGGGCACAGGGCTGGGGGACTCCCTGGACGGGTTGCCAGTCCATCATAGGGCACGGGGCTGGGGTACACCCTGGATGGGATGCCAGTCCATCACAGCGCACAGGGCTGGGGGACACCCTGGACGGGATGCATGTCCATGACAGGGCACTGGGCTGGGGTACAGCTTAGATGGGATGCCCGTCCATCACAGGGCAGAGGGTTCAGCCTGGATGGGATGCCAGTCCATTACAGGGCATGGGGCTGAGGTACAGCCTGGACGCGATGCCAGTCCATCACAGGGCACTGGGAAAAGCCTGGATGGGATACCAGTCCATCGCAGGGCACAGGGCTGGGGTACAGCCTGGACAGGATGACAGTCCCATCACAGGGCGCGGGGCTGGGGGACATCCTGGACGGGATGCCAGTCCATCACAGGGCACAGGGTACAGCCTGGAAGGGATGCCAGTCCATTGCAGGGCAGAGGGGCTGAGGGACACCCTGGACGGGATGCCAGTCCATCGCAGGGCACTGGGCTGGGGTACAGCCTTGATGGGATGCCAGGTCCATCGCAGGGCACAGGGCTGTGGGACACCTGCACGGGATGCCAGTCCATCACAGGGCACAGGGCAGGGGTACAACCTGGATGGGATGCCAGTCCCATCGCAGGCCACTGGGCTGTGGGACACCCTGCACGGGATGCCAGTCTATCACAGGGCACAGGGCTGGGGTACAGCCTGGACGGGATGCCAGTCCATCACAGGGCACTGGGAACAGCCTGGATGGGGATGCCAGTCCATCGCAGGGCACAGGTCTGGGTACAGCCTGGACAGGATGCCAGTCCATCACAGGGCGCGGGGTTGGGGGACACCCTGGACGGGATGCCAGTCCATCAGAGGGCACAGGGTACAGCCTGGAAGGGATGCCAGTCCATCGCAGGGCTCAGGGCTGAGGGGACACCCTGACGGGATGTAAGTCAATCGCAGGGCAGGGTGCTGGGGTACAACCTGGACGGGATGCCAGTCCATCGCAGGGCACGGTGCTGGGTAACAACCTGGATGGGGATGCCAGTCCATCACAGGGCACAGGGCTGGGGTACAGCCTGGATTGGATGCCAGTCCATCGCAGGGCACAGGGCTGGGGGACACCCTGGATGGGATGCCAGTCCATCGCATGGCACAGGGCTGGGGGACACCCTGGATGGGATGCCAGTCCATCACAGGGTACAGGGCTGGGGGACACCCTGAATGGGATGCCAGTCCATCGCAGGGCAGAGGTCTGGGGTACAGCCTGGACAGGATGCCAGTCCATCGCAGGGCACAGGGCTGAGGTACAGCCTGACGGGATGCCTGTCCCATCGCAGGGCACAGGGCTGGGGGACTCCCTGGATGGGTTGCCAGTCCCATCACAGGCACGGGGCTGGGGTACACCCTGGATGGGGATGCCAGTCCCATCACAGCGCACAGGGCTGGGGGACACCCTGGACGGGATGCATGTCCATGACAGGGCACTGGGCTGGGTGTACAGCTTAGATGGGATGCCCGTCCATCACAGGGCAGAGGGTTCAGCCTGGATGGGAAGCCAGTCCATTACAGGGCATGGGGCTGAGGTACAGCCTGGACGCGATGCCAGTCCATCACAGGGCACTGGGAACAGCCTGGATGGGATACCAGTCCATCGCAGGGCACAGGGCTGGGGTACAGCCTGGACAGGATGACAGTCCATCACAGGGCGCGGGGCTGGGGGACACCCTGGACGGATGCCAGTCCATCAAAGGGCACAGGGTACAGCCTGGAAGGGATGCCAGTCCATTGCAGGGCACAGGGCTGAGGGACACCCTGGACGGGATGCCAGTTCATCGCAGGGCACTGGGCTGGGGTACAGCCTTGATGGGATGCCAGTCCATCGCAGGGCACAGGGCTGTGGGACACCCTGCACGGATGCCAGTCCATCACAGGGCACAGGGCTGGGGGTACAACCTGGATGGGATGCCATTCCATCGCAGGGCACAGGGCTGTGGGACACCCTGCACGGATGCCAGTCTATCACAGGGCACGGGCTGGGGTACAGCCTGGACGGGATGCCAGTCCATCACAGGGCACTGGGAACAGCCTGGATGGGATGCCAGTCCATCGCAGGGCACAGGTCTGGGGTACAGCCTGGACAGGATGCCAGTCTATCACAGGGCGCGGGGTTGGGGGGACACCCTGGACGGATGCCAGTCCATCAGAGGGCACAGGGTACAGCCTGGAAGGGATGCCAGTCCATCGCAGAGGCACAGGGCTGAGGGACACCCTGGACGGGATACCAGTCTATCGCAGGGCAGGGTGCTGGGGTACAACCTGACGGGATGCCAGTCCATCGCAGGGCACGGTGCTGGGTAACAACCTGGATGGGATGCCAGTCCATCAGGGCACAGGGCTGGGGTACAGCCTGGATGGGATGCCAGTCCATCGCAGGGCACAGGGCTGGGGGGACACCCTGGATGGGATGCCAGTCCATCGCATGGCACAGGGCTGGGGGACACCCTGGATGGGATGCCAGTCCGTCACAGGGTACAGGGCTGGGGGACACCCTGGATGGGATGCCAGTCCATCGCAGGGCACAGGTCTGGGGTACAGCCTGGACAGGATGCCAGTCCATCAGGGCGTGGGGTTAGGGGACACCCTGGACGGGATGCCAGTCCATCACAGGGCACAGGGTACAGCCTGGAAGGGATGCCAGTGCATCGCAGGGCACAGGGCTGGGTTACAGCCTGGAGGGGATACCAGTCCATCGCAAGGCACAGGGTACAGCATGGATGGGATGCCAGTCCATCGCAGGGCACAGGGCTGAGGGGACAGCCTGGATGGGATTCCGGTCCTTTGCAGGGCACGGGGCTTGGGGACACCCTGGACGGTAGGCCAGTCCATCGCAGGGCACAGGGATGTGGGACACCCTGCACGGGATGCCAGTCCATCACAGGGCACAGGGCTGGGGTACAGCCTGGATGGAATGCAAGTCCATCACAGGGCACAGGGCTGAGGGACAGCCTGGATGGGATTCCGGTCCCATCGCAGGGCACGGGGCTGGGGGACACCTGGACGGGATACCAGTCCATCGCAAGGCACAGGGTACAGCTGGATGGGATGCCCAGTCCATCGCAGGGCACAGGGCTGGGGTACAGCCTGGACGGGATGCCTGTCCATCGCAGGGCACAGGGCTGGGTGACACCCTGGACGGGATGCCAGTCCATCACAGGGCACAGGGCTGGGGGACACCCTGGACGGGATGCCAGTGCATCACAGGGCACAGGGTACACCCTGGATGGGATGCCAGTCCATCACAGCGCACAGGGCTGGGGGACACCCTGGACGGGATGCATGTCCATGACAGGGCACTGGGGCTGGGGTACAGCTTAGATGGGATGCCCGTCCATCACAGGGCAGAGGGTTCAGCCTGGATGGGATGCCAGTCCATTACAGGCATGGGCTGAGGTACAGCCTGGACGCGATGCCAGTCCATTACAGGGAACTGGGAACAGCCTGGATGGGATACTAGTCCATCGCAGGGCACAGGGCTGGGTACAGCCTGGACAGGATGACAGTCCATCACAGGGCGCGGGGCTGGGGGACACCTGGACGGGATGCCAGTCCATCACAGGGCACAGGGTACAGCCTGGAAGGGATGCCAGTCCATTGCAGGGCACAGGGCTGAGCGGACACCCTGGACGGGATGCCAGTCCATCGCAGGGCACTGGGCTGGGGTACAGCCTTGATGGGGATGCCAGTCCATCGCAGGGGCACAGGGCTGTGGGACACCCTGCACGGGATGCCAGTCCATCACAGGGCACAGGGCTGGGGTACAACCTGGATGGGATGCCAGTCCATCGCAGGGCACAGGGCTGTGGGACACCCTGCATGGGATGCCAGTCTATCACAGGGCACAGGGCTGGGGTACAGCCTGGACGGGATGCCAGTCCATCACAGGGCACTGGGAACAGCCTGGATGGGATGCCAGTCCATCGCAGGGCACAGGTCTGGGGTAAAGCCTGGACAGGATGCCAGTCCATCACAGGGCGCGGGGTTGGGGGACACCCTGGACGGGATGCCAGTCCATCAGAGGGCACAGGGTACAGCCTGGAAGGGATGCCAGTCCATCGCAGGGCACAGGGCTGAGGGACACCCTGGACGGGATGCCAGTCCATCACAGGGCACAGGGCTGGGGTACAACCTGGATGGGATGCCAGTCCATCGCAGGGCACAGGGCTGTGGGACACCCTGCATGGGATGCCAGGTCTATCACAGGGCACAGGGCTGGGGTACAGCCTGGACGGGATGCCAGTCCATCACAGGGCACTGGGAACAGCCTGGATGGGATGCCAGTCCATCGCAGGGCACAGGTCTGGGGTACAACCTGGACGGGATGCCAGTCCATCGCAGGGCACGGTGCTGGGTAACAACCTGGATGGGATGCCAGTCCATCACTGGGCACAGGGCTGGGGTACAGCCTGGATGGGATGCCAGTCCATCGCAGGGCACAGGCTGGGGGACACCTGGATGGGATGCCAGTCCATCGCATGGCACAGGGCTGGGGGACACCCTGGATGGGATGACAGTCCATCACAGGGTACAGGGCTTGGGGACACCCTGGATGGGATGCCAGTCCATCGCAGGCACAGGTCTGGGGTACAGCATGGACAGGATGCCAGTCCATCACAGGACGCGGGGTTAGGGGACACCCTGGACGGGATGCCAGTCCATCACAGGGCACAGGGTACAGCCTGGAAGGGATGCCAGTGCATCGCAGGGCACCAGGGCTGGGTTACAGCCTGGTCGGGATACCAGTCCATCGCAAGGCACAGGGTACACCCTGGACGGGATGCCAGTCCATCGCAGGGCACTGGGCTGGGGTACAGCCTTGATGGGATGGACAGTCCATCGCAGGGCACAGGGCTGTGGGACACCCTGCACGGGATGCCAGTCACATCACGGGCACAGGGCTGGGGTACAACCTGGATGGGATGCCAGTCCATCGCAGGGCACTGGGCTGTGGGACACCCTGCCACTGGATGCCAGTCTATCACAGGGGCACAGGGCTGGGGTACAGCCTGGACGGGATGCCAGTCCATCACAGGGCACTGGAACAGCCTGGATGGGATGCCAGTCCATCACAGGGCGCGGGGCTGGGGGACATCCTGGACGGGATGCCAGTCCATCACGGGCACAGGGTACAGCCTGGAAGGGATGCCAGTCCATTGCAGGGCACAGGGCTGAGGGACACCCTGGACGGGATGCCAGTCCATCTCAGGGCACTGGGCTGGGGTACAGCCTTGATGGGATGCCAGTCCATCGCAGGGCACAGGGCTGAGGACACCCTGGACGGGATGCCAGTCCATCGCAGGGCACTGGGCTGGGGTACAGCCTTGATGGGATGCCAGTCCATCGCAGGGCACAGGGCTGTGGGACACCCTGCACGGGATGCCAGTCCATCACAGGGCACAGGGCTGGGGTACAACCTGGATGGGATGCCAGTCCATCGCAGGGCACTGGGCTGTGGGACACCCTGCACGGGATGCCAGTCCATCGCAGGGCACAGGGCTGAGGTACAGCCTGGACGGGATGCCTGTCCATCGCAGGGCACAGGGCTGGGAGACTCCCTGGACGGGTTTCCAGTCCATCACAGGGCACGGGGCTGGGGGACACCCTGGACGGGATGCCAGTGCATCACAGGGCACAGGGTACAGCCTGGATGGAATGCCAGTCCATCACAGGGCACGGGGCTGGGGGACACCCTGGATGGGATGCCAGTCCATCGCAGGGCAGAGGGCTGGGATACATCCTGGACGGGATGCCAATACATCGCAAGGCACAGGGCTGTGGGACACCCTGGACGGGAGGCCAGTCCATCGCAGGGCACAGGGCTGTGGGACACCCTGCACGGGATGCCAGTCCATCACAGGGCACAGGGCTGGGGTACAGCCTGGATGCGATGCCAGTCCATCGCAAGGCACAGGGTACAGCCTGGATGGGATGCCAGTCCATCGCAGGGCACAGGGCTGAGGGACAGCCTGGATGGGATTCCGGTCCATCGCAGGGCACGGGGCTGGGGGACAGCCTGGATGGGATTCCGGTCCATCGCAGGGCACGGGGCTGGGGGACACCCTGGATGGGAGGCCAGTCCATCGCAGGGCACAGGGCTGGGGGTACAGCCTGGATGGGATGCCAGTCCATCGCAGGGCACAGGGCTGGGGGACACCCTGCACGGGATGCCAGTCCATCGCAGGGCACAGGGCTGAGGTACAGCCTGGACGGGATGCCTGTCCATCACAGGGCACAGGGCTGGGAGACTCCCTGGACGGGTTTCCAGTCCATCACAGGGCACGGGGCTGGGGGACACCCTGGACGGCATGCCAGTGCATCACAGGGCACAGGGTACAAGCCTGGATGGAATGCCAGTCCATCACAGGGCACGGGGCTGGGGGACACCCTGGATGGGATGCCAGTCCATCGCAGGGCAGAGGGCTGGGATACATCCTGGACGGGATGCCAATACATCGCAAGGCACAGGGCTGTGGGACACCCTGGACGGGAGGCCAGTCCATCGCAGGGCACAGGGCTGTGGGACACCCTGCACGGGATGCCAGTCCATCACAGGGCACAGGGCTGGGGTACAGCCTGGATGCGATGCCAGTCCATCGCAAGGCACAGGGTACAGCCTGGATGGGATGCCAGTCCATCGCACGGCACAGGGCTGAGGGACAGCCTGGATGGGATTCCGGTCCATCGCAGGGCACGGGGCTGGGGGACAGCCTGGATGGGATTCCGGTCCATCGCAGGGCACGGGGCTGGGGGACACCCTGGATGGGAGGCCAGTCCATCGCAGGGCACAGGGCTGGGGTACAGCCTGGATGGGATGCCAGTCCATCGCAGGGCACAGGGCTGGGGTACAGCCTGGACGGGATGCCTGTCCATGGCAGGGCACAGGGCTGGGTGACACCCTGGACGGGATGCCAGTCCATCACAGGGCACAGGGCTGGGGGACACCCTGGACGGGATGCCAGTGCATCACAGGGCACAGGGTACAGCCTGGATGGAATGCCAGTCCATCACAGGGCACGGGGCTGGGGGACACCCTGGATGGGATGCCAGTCCATCGCAGGGCAGAGGGCTGGGATACATCCTGGACGGGATGCCAATCCATCGCAAGGCACAGGGCTGTGGGACACCCTGCACGGGATGCCAGTCCATCACATGGCACAGGGCTGGGGTACAGCCTGGATGAGATGCCAGTCCATCGCAGGGCACAGGGCTGAGGTACAGCCTGGACGGGATGCCTGTCCATCGCAGGGCACAGGGCTGGGGGACTCCCTGGACGGGTTGCCAGTCCATCATAGGGCACGGGGCTGGGGTACACCCTGGATGGGATGCCAGTCCATCACAGCGCACAGGGCTGGGGGACACCCTGGACGGGATGCTTGTCCATGACAGGGCACTGGGCTGGGGTACAGCTTAGATGGGATGCCCGTCCATCACAGGGCAGAGGGTTCAGCCTGGATGGGATGCCAGTCCATTACAGGGCATGGGGCTGAGGTACAGCCTGGACGCGATGCCAGTCCATCACAGGGCACTGGGAAAAGCATGGATGGGATACCAGTCCATCGCAGGGCACAGGGCTGGGGTACAGCCGGACAGGATGACAGTCCATCACAGGGCGCGGGGCTGGGGGACATCCTGGACGGGATGCCAGTCCATCACAGGGCACAGGGTACAGCCTGGAAGGGATGCCAGTCCATTGCAGGGCAGAGGGCTGAGGGACACCCTGGACGGTATGCCAGTCCATCGCAGGGCACTGGGCTGGGTACAGCCTTGATGGGATGCCAGTCCATCGCAGGGCACAGGGCTGTGGGACACCCTGCACGGGGATGCCAGTCCATCACAGGGCACAGGGCAGGGGTACAACCTGGATGGGATGCCAGTCCATCGCAGGCCACTGGGCTGTGGGACACCCTGCACGGGATGCCAGTCTATCACAGGGCACAGGGCTGGGGTACAGCCTGGACGGGATGCCAGTCCATCACAGGGCACTGGGAACAGCCTGGATGGGATGCCAGTCCATCGCAGGGCACAGGTCTGGGGTACAGCCTGGACAGGATGCCAGTCCATCACAGGGCGCGGGGGTTGGGGGACACCCTGGACGGGATGCCAGTCCATCAGAGGGCACAGGGTACAGCCTGGAAGGGATGCCAGTCCATCGCAGGGCTCAGGGCTGAGGGACACCCTGGACGGGATGTAAGTCAATCGCAGGGCAGGGTGCTGGGTACAACCTGGACGGGATGCCAGTCCATCGCAGGGCACGGTGCTGGGTAACAACCTGGATGGGATGCCAGTCCATCACAGGGCACAGGGCTGGGGTACAGCCTGGATTGGATGCCAGTCCATCGCAGGGCACAGGGCTGGGGGACACCCTGGATGGGATGCCAGTCCATCGCATGGCACAGGGCTGGGGGACACCCTGGATGGGATGCCAGTCCATCACAGGGTACAGGGCTGGGGGACACCCTGGATGGGATGCCAGTCCATCGCAGGGCAGAGGTCTGGGGTACAGCCTGGACAGGATGCCAGTCCATCGCAGGGCACAGGGCTGAGGTACAGCCTGGACGGGATGCCTGTCCATCGCAGGGCACAGGGCTGGGGGACTCCCTGGATGGGTTGCCAGTCCATCACAGGGCACGGGGCTGGGGTACACCCTGGATGGGATGCCAGTCCATCACAGCGCACAGGGCTGGGGGACACCCTGGACGGGATGCATGTCCATGACAGGGCACTGGGCTGGGGTACAGCTTAGATGGGATGCCCGTCCATCACAGGGCAGAGGGTTCAGCCTGGATGGGAAGCCAGTCCATTACAGTGCATGGGGCTGAGGTACAGCCTGGACGCGATGCCAGTCCATCACAGGGCACTGGGAACAGCCTGGATGGGATACCAGTCCATCGCAGGGCACAGGGCTGGGGTACAGCCTGGACAGGATGACAGTCCATCACAGGGCGCGGGGCTGGGGGACACCCTGGACGGGATGCCAGTCCATCACAGGGCACAGGGTACAGCCTGGAAGGGATGCCAGTCCATTGCAGGGCACAGGGCTGAGGGACACCCTGGACGGGATGCCAGTTCATCGCAGGGCACTGGGCTGGGGTACAGCCTTGATGGGATGCCAGTCCATCGCAGGGCACAGGGCTGTGGGACACCCTGCACGGATGCCAGTCCATCACAGGGCACAGGGCTGGGGTACAACCTGGATGGGATGCCATTCCATCGCAGGGCACAGGGCTGTGGGACACCCTGCACGGGATGCCAGTCTATCACAGGGCACAGGGCTGGGGTACAGCCTGGACGGGATGCCAGTCCATCACAGGGCACTGGGAACAGCCTGGATGGGATGCCAGTCCATCGCAGGGCACAGGTCTGGGGTACAGCCTGGACAGGATGCCAGTCTATCACAGGGCGCGGGGTTGGGGGACACCCTGGACGGGATGCCAGTCCATCAGAGGGCACAGGGTACAGCCTGGAAGGGATGCCAGTCCATCGCAGGGCACAGGGCTGAGGGACACCTGGACGGGATACCAGTCTATCGCAGGGCAGGGTGCTGGGGTAGAACCTGGACGGGATGCCAGTCCATCGCAGGGCACGGTGCTGGGTAACAACCTGGATGGGATGCCAGTCCATCACTGGCACAGGGCTGGGGTACAGCCTGGATGGGATGCCAGTCCATCGCAGGGCACAGGGCTGGGGGACACCCTGGATGGGATGCCAGTCCATCGCATGGCACAGGGCTGGGGGACACCCTGGATGGGATGCCAGTCCGTCACAGGGTACAGGGCTGGGGGACACCCTGGATGGGATGCCAGTCCATCGCAGGGCACAGGTCTGGGGTACAGCCTGGACAGGATGCCAGTCCACTCACAGGGCGTGGGGT